>NW_028297004.1:0-15000 GCF_051943395.1 Hippocampus bargibanti
TGTGGCTGTATAGCGGTATAATTGAGTCAGGAAAATATTAGCTCTCTAGCTAGCTATTGGCTATTAGCTATCAATTAGCTAGCTAGCTAGGTTTCTAACTTTTTGAGTTATTCCGGGTTGAACGAACGCTGGCGCGTGTGGCTGCCGCTGCTCACCCACAGAAAAAAAACTTATCCTGTGACTGTAAAGTGACCGTGAGTTTTGAAAGGCGCTTAGAAATGAAATGGATTATGATTATTACTAGTTAGCTGGCTAGCTGGCTGTTGGCTATCTAGCTGGCTATCTGTTAGCCATAGGGCTGGCTAGCTAGCTAATTGAGTCAGGAAACATATGAGCTATCTAGCTAGCTATTGGCTATTAGCTATCTATTAGCTAGCTGGCTAGGTTTCTATCTTTTTCAGTTATTCCGTGTTGAGCGAAAGCTGACGCAGGTGGCTGTCACTGCTCACCCACAGAAAAACCAAATCCTGTGACTGTAAAGTGACCTTGAGAGTTTTGAAAGGCGCTTAGAAATGAAATGGATTATTATTATTATTATTATTATTATTATTATTATTATTATTATTATTATTATTATTATTATTATTATTATTACTGGCTAGCTAGCTATCTATGAGCTATCTAGCTGGGGATCTCATACCGGTCAACCTGGACGTTTTTGCCCTACAAAGTATATTTATCATGCATTTAAGACGTGTACGACGTACAAGAAAATATGTACGGAAAAACGCACATTTGTCAATTATGGGTACCATCCGGTAGACACCGACTATCACGAAACGGCAAATCAATCAAGTCAAACGAGTTCGCCACGAGTGGTTTGATGCTACTGTGCGTATGCGTCTGCCGCCTGGGGATTTCCCATTGCATCATTCATCATGTAATTTCATCATTTATTAAGAATTAAGAATTAAATAATAATAATAATAAAAATAACACCAATAATAATAAATAATAATAAATTAAGAATATGTACAGAATGATATAACGAAACACATGTACAATATAACATGTTAAACTACATAAATAAACACGTTTGGAAAAAATATGGTTTACGATTAGTTTGTATTTTGTCAGGGAAAATACGACATTTTGTAAGGGCATGGAGCTGTGGAGGTTGACAGTGTTCGGTTCAAATTCTTGTTTCTCAACGAAGTTCAGTAATAAAAATATCAGTGACGATGATAGATGGTGAACAAAAAACTACTTTATTCTAGTCAGACAGAAAAAGCACTTCTATCGTCTAGGCAGGAGCAAAGTCAGGGCACACGAACAAAGATAGGAACAAAGAGGAAGAGCTCCCGCTCTGACTAGTTTTTGAACGTCCACAGCAGCGATCTGTTGTCCAATCAGCTACGGACAACTCAGTGTTGGCTGGACCTAGACTGAAACTTGATAAGCGTTACATCCTGCTCTCGTACGGTTCGACTGATACTTTATTCCATGTAGTATAAATTGAACATGCAATTACATAATATGTACTAAACTAACATGGGATAACATAATACGTTTACTAATGTGCATAAACACTCTATCAGACAGGTATGCTATGTATTAGCTATATGGCTGGCTAGCTAGCTAATTGAGTCAGGAAACATATTAGCTGTCTCTGTTGGCTACTAGCTATCTATTAGCTAGCAAGCTAGGTTTCTATCTTTTTAAGTTATTCCGGGTTGAGCGAACACTGTTGCGTGCGGTTGCCGCTGCTCACACACGGAGAAACCTAATCCTGTGACTGTCAAGTGACGTTGAGCATTTTGAAAGGCGCTTGGAAATGAAATGGAATTAATAGACTATTCTTTTCATATGTCTAAATGGGAGCAAAAAATAAAAGGCTACAGCGAGCTAGCTCGCTAACCTGGCATGCTAACCACAAGACAAAAAATGAGAGACAAAAATGATATCGCGGATGGAACGGCGGACATTTTCTGTGTATGTGTCGGCCAGCCGCTCATCAACGTTGCGGCGGCTAAGAACGATTCAAACCCAAGAGAGTAATGTGAATGTAGCCACAAGGGGGCACAAGCCAGTGTCTTATTGTGCCGGTCCCAAAGCCCGGATAAATACAGAGGGTTGTGTCAGGAAGGGCATCCGACGTAATTTTTTTTTGCCAAAACAAATATGCGAATCAAACCTATGAATCCCATACTCGGTCGAGGCCCGGGTTAACAACGGCCACCATTGGTACTGTTAACCTTCAGGGTGCCAGTGGAAAATGGACTACTGTTGGTAGAAGAAGGAGAGGAGGGAGGTGTGCCCGGAGGAAAAGAGAGAGATGGAACGCCAAGAGTATAGAACTAAGAGTAGGAACTTCGAAAGTAGGAACAATGACAGGTAAAGGTAGAGAGCTGGTTTACATGATGCAGAGAAGGAAGGTAGACATACTGTGTGTCCAGGAGACCAAGTGGAAAGGGAGCAAGGCTAGAGGCTTAGGGTCAGGGTTTAAGTTGTACTATCATGGTGAAGACAGAAAGAGAAATGGAGTTGGGGTTATCTTAAAAGAGGAGTTTGTTAGGAATGTCTTAGAAGTAAAAAGAGTATCAGATAGAATGAGGAGTCTGAAGCTAGAAATTGAAGGTGTGATGTTCTATGTTGTTTGTGGGTATGCCCCACAAGTAGGATGTGAGCTGGCGGAGAAGGAGGAATTTTGGTTGGACTTTCATGAAGTCATACAGAACATCCCGAGAAGTGAGAGGGTTGTAATTGGTGGAGACTTCAATGGACATGTTGGCGCAGGAAACAAAGATGATGAGGAAGTGATGGGTAGGTTTGGACTCCAGATGAGGAACGCTGAAGGACAGAGGGTGGTTGACTTTGCTAAGAGAATGCAAATGGCTATTGTGAATACTTTCTTTCAGAAGAGACAGGAACATAGTGTGGACTATAAGAGTGGAGGCAGAAGTACACAGGTAGACTACATTTTGTGTCAACGGCACCATCTAAAAGAAATCAGTGACTGCAAAGTAGTGGTTGGTGAGAGTGTAGCCAGACAGCATAGGTTGGTGGTGTGTAGGATGACGCTGGCAGTGAGGAAGATGAAGAAACCAAAGGCTGAAGTGAGGACAAAATGGTGGAAGTTGAAAAAGGAAGAGTGTTGAATGACATTTAGGAAGGAGGTAAGACAAGCACTGGGTGGGAAAGAGGTCCTTCCAGATGACTGGCAAACTACAGCGAACATAATCAGAGACACAGGTCGGAAAGTACTTGGTGTATCGAGTGGAAGAAAGGTAAAGGAGACTTGGTGGTGGAATGGGGAGTTGCAGGAGTGTATACAGTAAAAGAGGTTAGCAAAGAAGAAGTGGGACACAGAGGACGGACAAGAGGAGACAGCAGTACAAGAAGATGCAGCGCACAGTTTAAAGTAAAGGTGGCAAAGGCCAAACAAGAGGCCTATGATGACTTACATGCTCGGCTGGACAGCAAGGAAGGTGAGACTGATCTTTACAGGCTGGCGGGACAGAGAGACAAAGATGGTAAGGTCCTGCAGCAGGTTCGCGTGATTAAGGTTAGAGATGGCAATGTATTAACAGGTGCCAGATTTGTGATTGCAAGATGGAAAGAGTACTTTGAAGAATTGATGAATGAGGACAATGAGAAGGAACAAAGAGTAGAAGACGTGAATGTTGTGGACCAAGACGTAGCAAGCATTAGCAAGGATGAAGTGAGGAGGGCGCTGAAGAGGATGAAGGGGGGAAAGGCACTCGGGCCTGATGATTTACCAATCGAGGTATGGAAGTGTCTTGGAGAGGTGGCGGTGGTGTTCCTGACTGGGTTATTCAACAAGATCTTAGAGGGTGAACCGATGCCTGAAGAATGGAGACGAAGTGTACTTGTGCCCATTTTTAAGAACAAAGGAGATGTGCAGAGTTGTACTAATTACAGAGGAATGAAGTTGATGAGCCATACAATGAAACTCTGTGAAAGAGTAGTTGAAGCTAGACTAAGAGCAGAAGTGAACATTTGTGAGCAGCAGTATGGCTTCATGCCAAAAAAAAGAGTACGACAGATGCAATGTTGGCTTTAAGAATCCTGATAGAGAAGTACAGAGAAGGTCAGAAGGAATTGCAATGTGTCTTTGTAAATTTGGAGAAAGCGTATGAAAGGGTTCCCAGAGAAGAGCTGTGGCATTGCATGAGGAAGTCTGGTCACGGGTTCGCCGGTGGTGGTGGTGGTGGTGGTGGTGGTGAGGGGCGAGGTTTCCGGCGCTCTGTCTGTAGTCCTTTGCCTTTGCTCCTTCCAGCAGCCTCCAGCCAAACGTCATCATAGAGCGGTGGGTCCTTGTGAGACGGCCCCTTTGCTCTTTGCGTCTGCATGACATCGTTGGAAAAGGCATCATCCGAGATGACCGAGTTGTCTGGGCGCCGTACATCAGGGCTCCTTGTCGGCTTTAAGATCATCTGTTTTGAAACGTGCGCACAATCCTTTCAATTTTGGCTGATCTACATTGCAAATTGGAAAATTGGATTAACCTTTATTGACCTTTTAGGAGTCTCACGGTGGAGAAATGGACATTTCACAGCAGCAACGCGATGAAACGGTGAGGAAAATAAAGGAAGAAGTTGAAAAGGCAGGCGCCATCTTCAAGTCGAAAGACTAGATAAACTCCAGAAGAAATCATGTGTCTTCTTTCATAAGCACTTCCTGCAGCTCCTTTGTCGCATGAAGCAGTTCTCGAGGAAATAGGATCAAAGCGTCCTTTTCATAAGTGGATCAGGGACGTCATGGAGGAATGTGCACGTCTGCTATAAGCTAAACGTTGAAAGCAAACACCAAGTTGTAGTGTCCATTGACCAAAACAGACTGTGTCCCATCTCCTGTCCCACGTCGATCCGCTTCAATTCCAAGCCGCAGACTGTCCCAACAGCAGCGACCTTTCCGCCGAACGACGCAGTGCTGTGAAAATGCTGCCCATGATGCTCCTCATCCGAAAAGCTTTGTCAACAAACTAAAGTTGTGCTGGTAGCTCTGGCCTTAACAACCAGCACAACTTTAGTTCGCTGACGATGCTCTTCGGAAGAGAAGCCAAACGTCCGGCATCTTCCAAAGTACAGATGATGGCTGAAGAAACCTTTTCACCGATTCCTCCGAATTGAAAACAGTGCTGGCCTATTGTACTGCCGAAATGGTGCAACCGCTCAGCACATTCCTGCTTTAAGTGGCCGTTTTTCCTCATTGAGTTAGCACGCGACTGGTTATTTTGGCCCCTACAGAAACCGCAAAGATGCCAAAGGAAGCAGCAAGTGACCGAATGCTTCATATACACTTCAGAGTCACTTATTTTCTTGCAGGCCCAACAAAATGTTCCAGTTTGACTTTCCCTGCGCGTATGTACATCAATCATTATGTCCTTTTGATCGAGCGAGACATCTTGACGAGGACATTTTACGTGCTGTTAGTCAGCCGCAGCCGCCCCTTTCGCTCTGTCTCACTTTCGTCTGACTTGTGATAATTTAAGGATGAGCAATCTCAATGTACTTGACAAGGACTACAAAAACAACAATTCTTCAAAAACTAGGTCAAAAGCCTAGGTGTCATTCTTGACAGCACACAATCTTTCTACTCCCATGTAAATAACCCGATCTGCGTACTTCCACCTACGCAATATCAATCGTCTTCGCCCATCTCTCACTCCTCACACCACTGCTATCCTTGTTCATAGTCTTTGTCTTTGGTGTCCCTCAGAAACTTCTCCACAAACTTCAGCTCCTCGGATAATCACCAGAAACACATCCTTTCACCACATCACCCCCGTCCTCCAAGAGCTCCCGGTCAAATATAGAATCAACTTTGAAATTCTTCTTTATACATTTAAAGCTATCCATAACCTTGCCCCCCCCCCTTACCTATCTGATCTTCTTCAAATATCTATTCCCTCTCGTTCCCTCAGATCCTCTTCCTCCCTCCACCTCTGTGTGCCCCCTCTGCCCATCTCAGCACGATGGGTAACAGAGCCTTCAGCTGCTCTGCCCCCAAACTCTGGAACTCACTTCTTCCCAACATTCGTAACATCGATTCTCTTTCCACCTTCAAGTCCCATCTAAAAACCACAGATTTAAAATTGCATTTTCTGTGTAGTTCTCTCTCTTATTTAGATTTGTAATTGTATTTTATTTATTGCATTCTATTTGTAATTGTATTTTATTTATTATAGTTCCTATACTCAATTTTGCCTCAAGTGGAGGAGTTTAAGTATCTGGGTATCTTGTTCACGAGTGAGGGTGAAAGGGATCGAGAGGTCGACAGGCGGATCGGTGCGGCGTCTGCCGTGATGCGGACTTTGTACCGATCTGTCGTGGTGAAGAAGGAGCTGAGCCAAAAAGCAAAGCTCTCAATCTACCGGTCGATCTACGTCCCAACCCTCATCTATGGTCACGAGCTATGGGTTGTGTCCGAAAGAACGAGATCCCGGATGCAAGCGGCCGAAATGAGCTTTCTCCGTCGGGTGTCCGGGCTCTCCCTTAGAGATAAGGTGAGAAGCTCGGTCATCCGGGAGGGGCTCAAAGTCGAGCCGCTTCTCCTCCACATCGAGAGGAGCCAGATGAGGTGGCTCGGGCATCTGATTAGGATGCCCCCGGGACGTCTCCCTCGCGAGGTGTTCCGGGCATTACCCACTGGCAGGAGACCCCGGGGACGACCCAGAACACGCTGGAGAGACTATGTCTCCCAGCTGGCATGGGAACGCCTCGGGATCCGCCAGGACCAGCTGGAAGAAGTGGCTGGGGAGAGGGAAGTCTGGGCTTCCCTACTGAAGCTGCTGCCCCCGCGACCCGACCCCGGATAAGCGGCAGAAGATGGATGGATGGATAGTTCCTATGCTTGTCTGTGACTGTGTCCTTGAGAGCATTGAAAGGCGCTTAAAATGTAATATTATTATTATTATTATTATTATTATTATTATTATTATTATTATTATTATTATTATTATTATTATTATTATTATTATGTGGCACAGATGTCGCAATATGAGCCAATCGTCATCAACTTGCGTGGGCACGCAGCGGAGTTGCAAAGTTGCGCCAGTAGCTGTCAAAATGCGTCAATGACGCGAGGGCGCCGCCCACATGCATCCCTGCAAGCAACCATCCACGCACATATTGTATTCATTGATTCATGGAGTGATCAATCAGCAGCCATGCATGTTTTTGGAATACTGTAGATGGAAGAAAAGTGGAATCATGTGCATGGACAAAACTCATGCAGGCCCGTGGCGAAATCGCAAACTCCACACTGGGAGGTTGGAGCTGGAATTGAACCTCTGCACTGAGGCCAACGCGCTAACGTGGCGGCTGAACATGTTTCATAAATTCAAATGATTTCGCAATCCCTACTCCACACAAATGATCATCGCCTGTTAAACTGTCATCCTCATATAGAAGATCTGGCCTTGGACTAAATGTGATTTCAACAAAATGTCAGCATGTATTATTCAAAATAACTTTGTGATAATCACCATGAATATGAATAATTTTCCGTTCCTCGTGATTGGTAAAAATCCAGCCAAACGATCAGAATAAAAATCAACTTGCCGAATGCATATGCAAGGTAACTGCTAGCTAGCCTTCACACTGCTCATTAGCTTCCACGCTTGCTTTCTGCTGGCTCTCGCAGAAGTATATTGATGCTAACGTTAGCATGGGGCTTGTCATAGTAGCACTGACATTCGAGTGTTTCGTCCATGGTATTGTTTCATTCCAAATTAGAATCTATCAAATTAGAAGCTGTTCTCTCCACAAAGTCCAATCAACCTTATTGTTTTTTACTCGGCCACTTACTCAAATGATTACCTGTTTTGACATCACCGGCACCTAAATCAAGATCATCTAATCAAAATGGCGCTTTCCGCCAACCGCCGTCAGTATCATCCAATCAAAATTGCCCTTTCACAAGCCCAAACAGGAAATCTTCTTTTCCTCTTCTTTTCCTTTCAGCTTTTCCCTTCAGGGGTCGCCACAGCGAATCAATGTCCTCCATCTATCCCGGTTTTGTGCATCCTCTTCTCTCACACCAGCTACCTTCATGTCCTCTTTGACCACATCCATAAACCTCCTCTTCGGTCTTCCTCTTGGTCTCCTACTTGGCAGTTCAAGGCTCAGCATCCTTCTCCCAATATAGTCACTCTCTCTCCTCTGGACATGTCCAAACCATCTCAGTCTGGCATCTCTGACTTCGTCTGCAAAGCCTCTAATATGAGGTGTCCATCTAATGTACTCATTCCTGATCCTATCCAACCTGGTCATTCCCAAAGAAAACCTCAACATCTTCAGCTCTGCTACCTCCAGCTCTGCTTCCTGTCTTTTCGTCTGTAGCACAAGCCCAAACAGGAAATGAACAGCAAAAAAAGCCAGAATACATATTTACTTTTATCTGGTCATTTTGGTCTGTAAGGTAGGAAATCCGCCGATCGGCGGTACATTCTCATCCCTGGGAAGAGCTCATTAGCCAGGTTACAAATCTCTCTGTTCATGCAATGGCAACCTATTAAAATGTTGACGTTCTTTTTGTTTATGGATGTTGGTGCTTGGGATGTCCAGGGTGAGTGGTATTCAAATTAAGAAGACTCTGTTTGACCAATGTATCACTTCAATTTGCATTTAGTCTCGAGAAATAGCTTGGCAGAGGGCTGCAGAGGTTGGGCGTCGGTCATGAATGGCAATCTTCCTGTGTTCAGAGTGTCCCAACAAAGACCTCTGACACTGGAATCCAATGTTTAGGGTCATAATGAGAGAGTTGTCGAGAGAAAAGCAGCAAAGTGAATTGTGGCTGTATAGCGGTATAATTGAGTCAGGAAAATATTAGCTCTCTAGCTAGCTATTGGCTATTAGCTATCAATTAGCTAGCTAGCTAGGTTTCTAACTTTTTGAGTTATTCCGGGTTGAACGAACGCTGGCGCGTGTGGCTGCCGCTGCTCACCCACAGAAAAAAAACTTATCCTGTGACTGTAAAGTGACCGTGAGTTTTGAAAGGCGCTTAGAAATGAAATGGATTATGATTATTACTAGTTAGCTGGCTAGCTGGCTGTTGGCTATCTAGCTGGCTATCTGTTAGCCATAGGGCTGGCTAGCTAGCTAATTGAGTCAGGAAACATATGAGCTATCTAGCTAGCTATTGGCTATTAGCTATCTATTAGCTAGCTGGCTAGGTTTCTATCTTTTTCAGTTATTCCGTGTTGAGCGAAAGCTGACGCAGGTGGCTGTCACTGCTCACCCACAGAAAAACCAAATCCTGTGACTGTAAAGTGACCTTGAGAGTTTTGAAAGGCGCTTAGAAATGAAATGGATTATTATTATTATTATTATTATTATTATTATTATTATTATTATTATTATTATTATTATTATTATTATTATTATTATTATTATTATTACTGGCTAGCTAGCTATCTATGAGCTATCTAGCTGGGGATCTCATACCGGTCAACCTGGACGTTTTTGCCCTACAAAGTATATTTATCATGCATTTAAGACGTGTACGACGTACAAGAAAATATGTACGGAAAAACGCACATTTGTCAATTATGGGTACCATCCGGTAGACACCGACTATCACGAAACGGCAAATCAATCAAGTCAAACGAGTTCGCCACGAGTGGTTTGATGCTACTGTGCGTATGCGTCTGCCGCCTGGGGATTTCCCATTGCATCATTCATCATGTAATTTCATCATTTATTAAGAATTAAGAATTAAATAATAATAATAATAAAAATAACACCAATAATAATAAATAATAATAAATTAAGAATATGTACAGAATGATATAACGAAACACATGTACAATATAACATGTTAAACTACATAAATAAACACGTTTGGAAAAAATATGGTTTACGATTAGTTTGTATTTTGTCAGGGAAAATACGACATTTTGTAAGGGCATGGAGCTGTGGAGGTTGACAGTGTTCGGTTCAAATTCTTGTTTCTCAACGAAGTTCAGTAATAAAAATATCAGTGACGATGATAGATGGTGAACAAAAAACTACTTTATTCTAGTCAGACAGAAAAAGCACTTCTATCGTCTAGGCAGGAGCAAAGTCAGGGCACACGAACAAAGATAGGAACAAAGAGGAAGAGCTCCCGCTCTGACTAGTTTTTGAACGTCCACAGCAGCGATCTGTTGTCCAATCAGCTACGGACAACTCAGTGTTGGCTGGACCTAGACTGAAACTTGATAAGCGTTACATCCTGCTCTCGTACGGTTCGACTGATACTTTATTCCATGTAGTATAAATTGAACATGCAATTACATAATATGTACTAAACTAACATGGGATAACATAATACGTTTACTAATGTGCATAAACACTCTATCAGACAGGTATGCTATGTATTAGCTATATGGCTGGCTAGCTAGCTAATTGAGTCAGGAAACATATTAGCTGTCTCTGTTGGCTACTAGCTATCTATTAGCTAGCAAGCTAGGTTTCTATCTTTTTAAGTTATTCCGGGTTGAGCGAACACTGTTGCGTGCGGTTGCCGCTGCTCACACACGGAGAAACCTAATCCTGTGACTGTCAAGTGACGTTGAGCATTTTGAAAGGCGCTTGGAAATGAAATGGAATTAATAGACTATTCTTTTCATATGTCTAAATGGGAGCAAAAAATAAAAGGCTACAGCGAGCTAGCTCGCTAACCTGGCATGCTAACCACAAGACAAAAAATGAGAGACAAAAATGATATCGCGGATGGAACGGCGGACATTTTCTGTGTATGTGTCGGCCAGCCGCTCATCAACGTTGCGGCGGCTAAGAACGATTCAAACCCAAGAGAGTAATGACTTTCAGTCGCTAAGCAAAGGGTCATAAGGTCAACATTGACTTCTGGTGGCAAAGGTCACGAAGTGCAAAAGAGCTCATGTGCGTCTTCTCTTTGCTCCTCCTGGGCAGGCAGGGCGCCGCAACTCCTCTTTCGCTTTTCTGCTTCCTTGCTGCCTGCTCCTCCTCCTCCTCCTTCAAGGCCAACCTTCTCCTTGTCTCGGTGGCTACTTGTCCGCTCTGACATTTTGAGCGAGGAGTGACTTCCTGAAAGGAGGAGGAGATCAGGAGGATGTTGCTCGGCTCATCTCGTACCTGCATGGTGCGTCACAGGCTGGTCTCGTTCCGACTCCGGTTCTTCTTTGGGCTCCTCCTCCAAACACAGTTTGCCTGGACCACAAAGGTTCATCCATCGCTACATTGTTGCAATCACACTGTCGTGAAAAAGAGCACTATATTATTATAATATTATTAATAATAATATTAATAATAACAGCGTTTGAATGTAGCTACAAGGGGCACAAGCCAGTGTCTTATTGTGCCGGTCCCAAGCCCGGATAAATACAGAGGTTTGTGTCAGGAAGGGCATCCGACGTAAAAAAAAATTGCCAAAACAAATATGCGAATCAAACCTATGAATCCCATACCGGATCGGTCGAGGCCCGGGTTAACAATGGCCGCCATTGGTACTGTTGACCTTCAGGGTGCCAGTGGAAAATGGACTACTGTTGGTCGAAGAAGGAGAGGAGGGAGGTGTGTGAACTAAGAGTAGGAACTTTGAATGTAGGAACAATGACAGGTAAAGGTAGAGAGCTGGTTGACATGATGCAGAGAAGGAAGGTAGACATACTGTGTGTCCAGGAGACCAGGTGGAAAGGGAGCAAGGCTAGAGGCTTAGGGTCAGGGTTTAAGTTGTTCTATCATGGTGAAGACAGAAAGAGAAATGGAGTTGGGGTTATCTTAAAAGAGGAGTTTGTTAGGAATGTCTTAGAAGTAAAAAGAGTATCAGATAGAATGATGAGTCTGAAGCTAGAAATTAAAGGCGTGATGTTCTATGTTGTTTGTGGGTATGCCCCACAAGTAGGATGTGAGCTGGCGGAGAAGGAGAAATTTTGGTTGGACTTTGATGAAGTCATACAGAACATACCGAGATGTGAGAGGGTTGTAATTGATGGAGACTTCAATGGACATGTTGGCGCAGGAAACAAAGATGATGAGGAGGTGATGGGCAGGTTTGGACTCCAGATGAGGAACGCTGAAGGACAGATGGTGGTTGACTTTGCTAAGAGAATGCAAATAGCTATTGTGAATACTTTCATACAGAAGAGACAGGAACATAGGGTGACCTATAAGAGTGGAGGCAGAAGTACACAGGTAGACTACATTTTGTGTCAACGGCGCCATCTAAAGGAAATCAGTGACTGCAAAGTAGTGGTTGGTGAGAGTGTAGCCAGACAGCATAGGTTGGTGGTGTGTAGGATGACGCTGGCAGTGAGGAAGATGAAGAAACAAAAGGCTGAATTGAGGACAAAATGGTGGAAGTTGAAAAAGGAAGAGTGTTGAATGACAATTAGGAAGGAGGTAAGCACTGGGTGGGAAAGAGGTCCTTCCAGATGACTGGCAAACTACAGCGAACATAATCAGAGACACAGGTCGGAAAGTACTTGGTGTATCGAGTGGAAGAAAGGTAGTGGACTTGGTGGTGGAATGGGGAGTTGCGAGTGTATACAGTAAAAGAGGTATAGCAAAGAAGAAGTGGGACACTGAGAGGACGGACGAGAGGAGACAGCAGTACAAGGAGATGCAGCGCACGGTTAAAGTAAAGGTGGCAAAGGCCAAAGAAGAGGCCTATGATGACTTATCTGCTCGGCTGGGCAGCAAGGAAGGTGAGACTGATCTTTACAGGCTGGCGAGAGAGAGAGACAAAGACGGTAAGGACCTGCAACAGGTTCGGGTGATTAAGGATAGAGATGGCAATGTATTAACAGGTGCCAGTAGTGTGATGGCAAGATGGAAAGAGTACTTTGAAGAATTGATGAATGAGGAAAATGAGAAGGAACAAAGAGTGGAAGACGTGAAGGTTGTGGACCAAGACGTAGCAAGCATTAGCAAGGATGAAGTGAGGAGGGCTATGAAGAGGATGAAGGGGGGGAAAGGAACTCGGTCATGATGATTTACCAATCGAGGTATAGAAGTGTCGTGGAGAGGTGGCGGTGGTGTTCCTGACCGGGTTATTCAACAAGATCTTAGATGGTGAACAGATGCCTGAAGAATGGAAACGAAGTGTACTCGTGCCCATTTTTAAGAACAAAGGAGATGTGCAGAGTTGTACTAAATACAGAGGAATAAAGTTGATGAGCCATACAATGAAACTCTGGGAAAGAGTAGTTGAAGCTAGACTAAGAGCAGAAGTGAACATTTGTGAGCAGCAGTGGCTTCATGCCAAAAAAGAGTACGACAGATGCAATGTTTGCTTTAAGAATGCTGATAGAGAACTACAGAGAAGGTCAGAAGGAATTGCATTGTGTCTTTGTAGATCTGGAGAAAGCGTACGACAGGGTGCCCAGAGAAGAGCTGTGGCATGCATGAGGAAGTCTGGAGTGACGGAAAAGTATGTGAGAGCGGTACAAGACATGTATCGTCACTGTAAGACAGTTGTGAGGTGTGCTGTCGGTATGACTGAGGAATTCAAGGTGGAGGTGGGACTCCACCAGGGGTCAGCTCTGAGCCCCTTCTTGTTTGCTATGGTGATGGACAGGCTGACAGACGATATTAGACAAGAATCTCCTTGGACCATGATGTTTGCAGATGACATTGTGATCTGTAGCGAGAACAGGGAACAGGTGGCGGTGAAACTAGAGCTGTGGAGATATGCCCTGGAAAGGAGAGGAATGAAGATCAGTCGCAGCAAGACGGAATATATGTGTGTGAATGAGAGGGATCCAAGTGCAAGAGTGATGCTACAGGGAGAAGAGATAAAGAAGGTGGAGGATGTTAAGTACTTGGGGTCAACTGTCCAGAGCAATGGAGAGTGTGGAAAAGAGGTGAAGAAGCGTGTCCAGGCAGGCTGGAGCGGCTGGAGAAAATGTCAGGTGTGATGTGTGATAGAAGGGTTTCAGCTAGGATTAAAGGAAAAGTGTATAAAACCGTGGTGAGACCAGCCATGACTGGAGACAGTGCCACTGAAGAAAAGACAGGAAGCAGAGCTGGAGGTAGCAGAGCTGAAGATGTTGAGGTTTTCTTTGGGAGTGACCAGGTTGGATAGGATCAGGAATGAGTACTTTAGAGGGACAACTCATATTAGAGGCGTGGGAGAGAAAGTCAGAGAGGCCAGACTGAGATGGTTTGGACATGTTCAGAGGAGAGAGACTGACTATATCGGGAGAAGGATGCTGAGTCTTGAACTGCCAGGCAGGAGACCGACAGGAAGACCGAAGAGGAGGTTTATGGATGTGGTCAAAGAGGACATGAAGGTAGCTGGTGTGAAAGAAGAGGATGCCCAGAACCGGGATGGATGGAGGACATTGATTCGCTGTGGCGACCCCTGAGAGGAAAAGCCGAAAGGAAAAGAAGACTGGAGTCATGCCCTTTAAAGAGTGCTCCGACAGTCCAAAGCCGCTAAACAGTCCCACCGTTAAAATCTGCTCGGCTCTGAGCACAGACAAGTGGCATCCTCCGGTTGGCTTGTCACATCTCAAAGAGGAGGAACAGGGGATTGCCAGAGACATGCATGTATGAAGAGTCAGATGTCTTTGCAAGAGGTGATGCTGATATAGGTTGCATTCCAAACTTGCAACTCAAGGTCCAACTTACTGACAACACGCCGGTGCAAAAGCGTTACAATGCCATTCCAAAACCCCTTTACCGAGACGTCAAAGACTATGTGCAAAACCTACTTCACCATGATTGAATAAGAAAATCCACTTCAGCATACTCATCTCCTGTCTGTGTTAGAAACAAAGATAAAAGCTTGCGCCTGTGCGTTGACTTTAAGGAGCTAAATCGCAAAACTGTCCCCGATCGTCACCCACTCCCACGCATTCAAGATCTGCTATATCCAGTCCAAGATGGCGCCCGAGTAGGCAGCCTCAGCAAGTGCTCTCATGAGCCTTGTTTTTTTGGTTGTTTTTGTCTTGTTTTGTGTTTTCTTTTGTCACTTTGTGTTGTTGTGGGTCGTGTGGAACGGATACGGATTGTTTTTCTGCATTTTTGACCACGACATTCATCAAGGAGGAGACTGTGCTGAGCGCTT
>NW_028297004.1:20000-30000 GCF_051943395.1 Hippocampus bargibanti
CGTCACATCTATACTGTCATATTATTTGTTATTTAGTTTTTTTTTTTGTTCTTTTGACTTCAAGACGGCGCCGCGAGAGTGGCTGTCTTTCCAGCAGCTCATGTATTTTGTTTTTCTACTTTCATTCCTGTCATCACTTTGCTGCTGTGAAATGTAAATTTATCCACTGTGAGACGAATAAAGGCATATCCAATCCAATAACCTGGGGGGCTACTCTTGGTTCTCAAAACTCGACCAAGGCAGCGCTTACCACCAGGGCTTTGTTGATGACACTTCCAGGCATCTAACGGCTTTCAGCACCCCTTGGGGGCTGTACGAGTGGCTCCGGCTCCCATTTGGCCTAACTAATGCGCCAGCAGCCTTTCAAAGATGTATGGAGGACGTTCTTGATGGCCTGAGGGACGAATGCTGCTCTCCTACGTCCAAATAAATGTGAACTGTTCAAACGACAAGTGAGGTAATTGGGTCGTCTCGTGTCAAGTGATGGTGACCCACATTCACTGTGTACACGGAAAATAACCCCCTCGCGTACGTCTTAAGCACGGCCAAACTCAATGCTGCCGGACATCGCTGGGTGGGTGAATTGGTGGATTTCCACTTCACAATAAAGTCCAGGCCAGGCAAGGCGAATGCTGATGCAGACACACTGTCGCGTTATCCATTTAAGCTGGGGGGACACATTGGAGGAGTACATTGAAACTTTGCCCCCAGACGTGGTTTACACCATATGGCAGGGGGACAAGGCTGTGGCTGAGGAGGATGTGCCATAGATGGCTGTGTTGCAACTCACCTCTGATGGTGAGGATTTTCTTCCGGTGACAGTCCCCGTTATCACTCCAGATGATATCAGAGCTGCTCAGGGAGAGGATGCATCAATCTCTGAGGTAATGACACTGAAGAGGAGGGGATGAAACCCCAATGACAAAGATAAAAGACAAATGGGACCAGAGGCAAGGAGACTAGTACACGAATGGAATACACTGAAACTGGACAAGGGAATTTTATACAGACAGGCGGGGAAATGCAAAAAGCTCGTTCTCCCTATTAAGCTGAAGTCGACTGTGCTCAAACTCCTGCATGATGACATGGGTCATGTTGGAGCTGACAAGGTGATCAACCTTGCAAGACAGAGTTTCTATTGGCCATGCATGCAGCACGAAAAAGAAAACTACGTAATTCGCCAGTGTTCCTGCATTTAACAGAAACGACCCACCCTTTCCAGAAAAAGCACCCATGGGCAACATCACTACTAGTGCCCCATTTGAGCTCATGCTATTGATTATCTCCATCTTGAGCCAAGTAAAGGAGGCTATGAGTATTCTATTCCTGTATTCTAGTATTCTAGTCCTTTACTCGTTTCTCACAAGCCTACCCGACTAAGAATAGGTCAGGCAAGGTTGCTGCTGAGAAAATCTTTAGTGATTTTATTCCACGGTTCTCTTATCCAGAGAGTACATCATGATCAAGGTCGGGAGTTTGAAAACAGTCTATTCCAGCAGCTTCAACAGTTGGCTGGCATTGCGCATTCCCGAACCACCCCATACCATCCGCAGAGCAACAGTAATTGGGGACTTGTTGGGCGATGCTATATAAGAAACCTTGTGTTGTGGCTTTGATGAATGAAATTGCTGAATTGATGTTTTGATGAGGCGGCCCGGTAGTCGAGTGGTTAGCACAACGGCTTCACAGTGCAGAGGTCGTCGGTTCGCGTCCCGGTCCGGCCTCCCTGTGTGGAGTTTGCATGTTCTCCCCGGACCCGCGTGGGTTTTCTCCGGGTCCTCCGGTTTCCTCCCACACTCCAAAAACATGCATGGCAGGCAGATTGACCACTTCAAATTGTCCCTAGGTGTGAGTGTGAGAGTGACTGTTGTATGTCTTTGTGTGCCCTGCGATTGGCTGGCAACCAATTCAGGGTGTCCCCCGCCTCGTGCCCGAAGACAGCTGAGATAGGCTCCAGCAACCCCCGCGACCCTAATGAGGAATAAGCGGTACGGAAAATGAGATGAGATGAGATGAGATGTTTTGATGAGTAAATGAGTTAGTCATAAATGCCGCTGTGTGAAGCCGATTAACACGGTTGTCTCATGTCGTCTTTTCCTCGTCGTTCACAGTGCTACCTGCCTGTGACGCCTTTGGACCGACCCAGGTATCCCCAGGCCTGAGGCCGGTTACAATTGGGCGTCACAGGCAGGTAGCACCGTGAACGACGAGGAAAAGACGACACGAGACAACCGTGTTAGAGGTATCTGCAGCGAATGGCACAGCGGTTCCCTTTCATGGATGGGCTAATGTTGGGTTGCAGATACGGAGTGGAAACCATGGAGATGCTGACATACAAGTTCCCATACTATCAGGACGAGTTGTGTTAACTGTCCTCTCGTAGGAAGCAATGTGATTGCAGAAATGATCAAAGAGAACAATGAACAGGTGGACATTGTAGCCATACTGAAAGAAGCCATGAGTTTCAACGAACGCACAGTAGAGACCTTGATTTCTGTTCTTCAGAAATTGGGCCCTGATGAGACAATCCTCCAGTACCCTGTGTGTGTTGGGAAGAAGAGGCTCAGTATTCCTGCGGGCAAGATATGGGAGGTGAAGTGCAGAGTCAGAGCATGGCCCAAGGGGGGAACAATGCTATTTGAGCCCAGTATAGGGAACAACTGCCCTGAGGGGCGAGAGCCGTTCTCTTCGTTAGTACATGTACCCAGTGGGCCTACAAAAATTTTAAAAATTCCCATTCAGAATGTTAGTAAACATGACATTCATCTCTCACAGAGAACTATTCTGGGCTCAATTGAGGAAGTTACTGGGGTCATGCCCAATGTATGTGAATGTAGCCACAAGGGGGCACAAGCCAGTGTCTTATTGTGCCGGTCCCAAGCCCGGATAAATACAGAAACTGTGTCGGAAGGGCATCCGACGTAAAAAAAAAATATATAAAAATGCCAAAACAAATATGCGAATCAAACCTATGAATCCCATACCGGATCGGTGGTGGAATGGGGAGGTGCAATACAGTGAAAGAGGTTAGCAAAGAAGAAGTGGGACACTGAGAGGACGGACGATAGTAGACAGCAGTACAAGGAGATGCAGCGCACGTTTAAAGTAAAGGTGGCAAAGGCCAAACAAGAGGCCTCTGATGACTTATATGCTCGACTGGACAGCAAGGACGGTGAGACTGATCTTTACAGGCTGGCGAGACAGAGAGACAAAGATGGTAAGGACCTGCAGTTGGTTCGGGTGATTAAGGTAAGAGATGGCAATGTATTAACAGGTGCCAGTGGTGTGATGGCAAGATGGAAAGTGTACTTTGAAGAATTGATGAATGACGAAAATGAGAAGGAACAAAGAGTAGAAGACTTGAATGTTGTGGACCAAGACGTAGCAAGCATTAGCAAGCATGAAGTGAGTAGGGCGCTGAAGAGGATGAAGGGGGGAAAGGCACTCGGGCCTGATGATACCAATCGAAAAGGTATGGAAGTGTCTTGGAGAGGTGGCGGTGGTGTTCCTGACTGGGTTATTCAACAAGATCTTAGATTGAACATATGCCTGAAGAATGGAGACGAAGTGGACTTGTGCCCATTTTTAAGAACAAAGGAGATGTGCAGGGTTGTACTAATTACACAGGAATAAAGTTGATGAGCCATACAATGAAACTCTGGGAAAGAGTAGTTGAAGCTAGACTAAGAGCAGAAGTGAACATTTGTGAGCAGCAGTATGGCTTCATGCCAAAAAAAAGAGTACGGCAGATGCAGTGTTTGCTTTAAGAATGCTGATAGAGAAGTACAGAGAAGGTCAGAAGGAATTGCATTGTGTCTTTTGTAGATGACTGGAGAAAGCGCATATGACAGGGTGCCCAGAGAAGAGCTGTGGCAGGAACTTCTATTTCCTGTGCGATCAGGAAAAAAAAAATTGCATGAGGAAGTCTGGTCACGGGTTCGCCGGTGGTGGTGGTGGTGGTGGTGGTGGTGAGGGGCGAGGTTTCCGGCGCTCTGTCTGTAGTCCTTTGCCTTCGTCATCATAACAAGCAAACAAGCCTTAAACGCATTTTCAGAGCAAGAGAAACACGTTTTCTGAACTTAATGGTTTATCATTGTTTTAACTTTTTTTTTGCGTTTAAGGCAATAAAAAGTTCATATGATCCTCACAGCTAAACAAATGAATCTTCATGTTTTCACTTGTATAAGTGTCAGATGAGCACTTTGCAGCCTAATTTCATCAAAAAAAAGTTAAAACAATGTATAAAACATTAAGTTCAGAAAACGTGTTTCTCTTCCTCTGAAAATGCGTTTAAGACAATAAAAAGTTCATATGATCCTCAGAGCTAAACAAAAGGCTGAATCTTCATGTTTTCACTTGTATAAGTATCAGATAAGCACTTTGCAGCCTATATAGACACTAATTTCATCATAAAACTTGAAACCGTTAAGAAAACATTAAGTTCAGAAAATGTGTTTCTCTTGCTCTGAAAATGCGTTTAAGGCAATAAAAATTTCATTTGATCCTCACAGCTAAACAAAAGGCTGAATCTTCATCTTTTCACTTGTATAAGTGTCAGATCAGCACACTGCAGCCTATATACACACTAATTTCATTTAAAAAAAGTGAAAACAATGAATAAAACATTAAGTTCAGACAACGTGTTTCTCTTCCTCAGAAAATGCGTTTAAGGCAATAAAAAGTTCATATGATCCTCACAGCTAAACAAAAGGCTGAATCTTCATGTTTTCACTTGTATAAGTGTCAGATGAGCACTCTGCAGCCTATGTTCAATGGTGCAGGTGACGATTGTTTCCTGCAGAAATCCACCACCAGCTCCTTGGTTTTGCCAGTGTTGATCTGGAGGTGATTCTGCTGGCACCAGTCCACAAAGTCCTTTGTCAGTCCCCTGTACTCCCTATCGTCTCCCTCTGTAATGAGGCCGACAATAGCTGAGTCGTCAGAGAACTTCTGAAGGTGGCAGGTTGGGGTGTTGTAGTTGAAGTCCGAGGTGTAGAGGGTGAAGAGGAATGGAGCCAGGACTGTTCCCTGCGGCGCTCCGGTGCTGCAGAGAAGCCTGTCCGACTCACAGTTCTTTACCCTCACGTACTGTGGCCTGTTTGTGAGGTAGTCTGTAATCCAGGATGTGAGGTGATGGTCGACTCCGGCATGCTGCAGCTTGTCCCCCAGTAGACTGGGCTGGATGGTGTTGAAGGCACTGGAGAAATCGAAGAATGTGATCCTCACCGTGCTCCCAGCATTCTCCAGGTGCAGCAACGCCGTATGGAGGAGGTAGATGATGGCATCCTCCACACCGATGCTGGGCTGGTAGGCAAACTGCAGCGGGTCCAGCGATGAGCTTGCCAGCGGTCGCAGGTGGGCGAGGACGAGTCTCTCCAGCGTCTTCATCAGGTGAGACGTCAGCGCCACCGGTCTGTAGCTGTTGAGCTCTTTGGGGTTGGCAATCTTGGGCACTGGGACCAGGCATGACGTTTTCCACAGCTGTGGAACTCTGCCCAGCTTCAGGCTCAGGTTGAACAAGTGCTGGACAATGTCACACAGCTGGTCGGAGCAGGTCTTGAGGAGTCGGGAACTGATGTCATCCGGACCTGCTGCCTTCCTCACCTTCATCCTCCTCAGTTGGTTCCTCACCTGCGCAGTTGTGACAGACAGGCAGGAACCAGGAGGCAGAGTGGCGGCTGAGGGTGTGGCAACGGTTGGGAGGGCAGTTGTTGGTTGCGGAAAGCTGGTCGTGAGAGGGGGCAGGGAGGGTAAGGCCACAGTGAGAGTTGGTGCAGGTGCAGCTACAGGTGAAGTTGACGGTGGGCCGGGGGCGGCTGGCGTCTTGTCAAACCGATTGAAAAAGCGGTTGATTTCATCTGCCCAGTCCTTGTCTTTTTCGTTCAATGTCACTGGGCTTTTGTGGCCTGAGATGTTTTTCAGGCCCTTCCAGACACCAGCGACATTGCTGGCTTGCAGCTGCTCCTCCATTTTCATCCTGTAGGCCTTCTTCCCCTCTCTGATCTTCCTCCTCAGTTGGATCTGCACGGCCTTCAGTTCCTCTCTGTTGCCCGACACAAAAGCCCTTTTCTTCTCCTTCAGGAGGACTTTTATGTCGGGATTAATCCATGGTTTGTTGTTGGCAAAACACCGCACAGTCCTGGTGGGTACGGTGTTTTGTTCACAAAAGTTAATGTAGTCTGTGATGGTGTTGGTGAGTGAGTCAATGTCTTCCCCATGAATCTCAGTAAAGAGCTCCCACCTGGTTGAATCAAAACAGTCCCGCAGAGCTTCTTCAGCTTCTGTGGACCATCTTTTGATCGTGCGGGTCACAGCTGGTTGCCTCTGGACAAGGGGTTTGTACACAGGCTGGAGATAAACCATATTGTGGTCTGCTCTTCCGAGAGGGGGGAGGGGGGAGGGTTTGTATGCATCCTTGGCGTTTGAATAAAATAGGTCCAATATGTTATTGTCTCTGGTGGCACAAGTTACATACTGTGTGAATGTTGGGAGGGAGAATTTCAGGGAAATGTGATTGAAGTCCCCTGAGATGATAAACAAGGCGTTGGGGGACTGGGTTTGCAGCTTGTTTACAACAGATATGAGGGCATCGGAGGCAGCGCCGCCATTTGCCGTAGGGGGAATGTACGTCGTCACGGCTATGACGTGTGAGAATTCCCGTGGCAGGTAATGCGGCCGAAGGCTAACGGCTAGCAGCTCGATGTCCCGAGTGCAAAGTTTTTCCTTCACCGTGATGTGCCCAGGATTGCACCATTTGTCATTCACAAATACAGCAATGTGAGGATCATATGAATTTTTTTTGCCTTAAACGCATTTTCAGAGCAAGAGAAACACATTTTCTGAACTTAATGTTTTCTTAATGGTTTCAAGTTTTATGATGAAATTAGTGTCCATATAGGCTGCAGAGTGCTCATCTGACACTTATACAAGTGAAAACATGATGATTCAGCCTTTTGTTTAGCTGTGATGATCATATGAACTTTTTTATTGCCTTAAACGCATTTTCAGAGGAAGAGAAACACGGTTTCTGAACTTAATGTTTTATTCATTGTTTTAACTTTTTTGGGTGAAATTAGGCTGCAGAGTGCTCATCTGACACTTATACAAGTGAAAACATGAAGATTCAGCCTTTTGTTTAGCTGTGAGGATAATAAGAACTTTTTATTGCCTTAAACGCATTTTCAGAGGAAAAGAAACACGTTTTCTGAACTTAATGTTTTTTACATTGTTTTCACTTTTTTTAATGAAATTAGTGTGTATATAGGCTGCAGTGTTTTGATCTGACACTTATACAAGTGAAAACATGAAGATTCAGCCTTTTGTTTAGCTGTGAGGATCATAAGAACTTTTTATTGCCTTAAACGCATTTTCAGAGGAAGAGAAACACGTTTTCTGAACTTAATGTTTTATTCATTGTTTTCACTTTTTTAATGAAATTAGTGTGTATATAGGCTGCAGTGTGCTGATCTGACACTTATACAAGTGAAAACTTGAAGATTCAGCCTTTTGTTTAGCTGTGAGGATCATATGAACTTTTTATTGCCTTAAACGCATTTTCAGAGCAAGAGAAACACATTTTCTGAACTTAATGTTTTCTTAATGGTTTCAAGTTTTAGGATGAAATTAGTGTCTATATAGGCTGCAGAGTGCTCATCTGACACTTATACAAGTGAAAACATGAAGATTCAGCCTTTTGTTTAGCTGTGAGGATCATATGAACTTTGTACTGCCTTAAACGCATTTTCAGAGCAAGAGAAACACGTTTTCTGAACTTAATGTTTTATTCATTGTTTTAACTTTTTTTGGGTGAAATTAGGCTGCAGAGTGCTCATCTGACACTTATACAAGTGAAAACATGAAGATTCAGCCTTTTGTTTAGCTGTGAGGATCATAAGAACTTTTTATTGCCTTAAACGCATTTTCTGAGGAAGAGAAACACGTTGTCTGAACTTAATGTTTTATTCATTGTTTTCACTTTTTTTAAATGAAATTAGTGTGTATATAGGCTGCAGTGTGCTGATCTGACACTTATACAAGTGAAAACATGAAGATTCAGCCTTTTGGTTAGCTGTGAGGATCATATGATTTTTTTTTGCCTTAAACGCATTTTCAGAGCAAGAGAAACACATTTTCTGAACTTAATGTTTTCTTAATGGTTTCAAGTTTTATGATGAAATTAGTGTCCATATAGGCTGCAGAGTGCTCATCTGACACTTATACAAGTGAAAACATGATGATTCAGCCTTTTGTTTAGCTGTGATGATCATATGAACATTTTTATTGCCTTAAACGCATTTTCAGAGGAAGAGAAACACGGTTTCTGAACTTAATGTTTTATTCATTGTTTTAACTTTTTTGGGTGAAATTAGGCTGCAGAGTGCTCATCTGACACTTATACAAGTGAAAACATGAAGATTCAGCCTTTTGTTTAGCTGTGAGGATCATATGAACTTTTTATTGCCTTAAACGCATTTTCTGAGGAAGAGAAACACGTTGTCTGAACTTAATGTTTTATTCATTGTTTTCACTTTTTTTAAATGAAATTAGTGTGTATATAGGCTGCAGTGTGCTGATCTGACACTTATACAAGTGAAAAGATGAAGATTCAGCCTTTTGTTTAGCTGTGAGGATCAAATGAAATTTTTATTGCCTTAAACGCATTTTCAGAGCAAGAGAAACACATTTTCTGAACTTAATGTTTTCTTAACGGTTTCAAGTTTTATGATGAAATTAGTGTCTATATAGGCTGCAAAGTGCTTATCTGATACTTATACAAGTGAAAACATGAAGATTCAGCCTTTTGTTTAGCTCTGAGGATCATATGAACTTTTTATTGTCTTAAACGCATTTTCAGAGGAAGAGAAACACGTTTTCTGAACTTAATGTTTTATACATTGTTTTAACTTTTTTTTGATGAAATTAGGCTGCAAAGTGCTCATCTGACACTTATACAAGTGAAAACATGAAGATTCATTTGTTTAGCTGTGAGGATCATATGAACTTTTTATTGCCTTAAACGCAAAAAAAAAGTTAAAACAATGATAAACCATTAAGTTCAGAAAACGTGTTTCTCTTGCTCTGAAAATGCGTTTAAGGCTTGTTTGCTTGTTATGATGACGAAGGCAAAGGACTACAGACAGAGCGCCGGAAACCTCGCCCCTCACCACCACCACCACCACCACCACCACCGGCGAACCCGTGACCAGACTTCCTCATGCAATTTTTTTTTTTTTTTTTTTAATTCAAATGGCATGCAAACATACAAAGTAATAGAAACAAACAAACAACACTGCAAACAAAACACAACAAAAGGTAACAAAACCATTGGTTTTGAATAGCTTGTGGAGCTTCTAAAAGTACATCTGAGGTGCGTCTCAGCAAATCTTTCTGCATACTTGATATTTTCCAAATAGTTGGCAACATACATTAGGTGACATAATCGCGTATGAGACAGTACCTGATCGCACAGGAAATAGAAGTTCCTGACAGATAATCATTTTACAAGAAGAAACAAGAGGAGAGAAGAACAAAATAGAAGAGAGAGAGAGCGGGGGAAGAGGGGTGCCAGGGGTTTTAACATTCCATCGAGTCTGCACAACATAGTGAAATTGACAAAAAAAAGAGAGGGGGGGGGGCTTCCTCATGCAATGCCACAGCTCTTCTCTGGGCACCCTGTCATACGCTTTCTCCAGATCTACAAAGACACAATGCAATTCCTTCTGACCTTCTCTGTACTTCTCTATCAGCATTCTTAAAGCAAACACTGCATCTGCCGTACTCTTTTTTTTGGCATGAAGCCATACTGCTGCTCACAAATGTTCACTTCTGCTCTTAGTCTAGCTTCAACTACTCTTTCCCAGAGTTTCATTGTATGGCTCATCAACTTTATTCCTGTGTAATTAGTACAACCCTGCACATCTCCTTTGTTCTTAAAAATGGGCACAAGTCCACTTCGTCTCCATTCTTCAGGCATATGTTCAATCTAAGATCTTGTTGAATA
>NW_028297004.1:37500-41129 GCF_051943395.1 Hippocampus bargibanti
GGGGTTTTGGAATGGCATTGTAACGCTTTTGCACCGGCGTGTTGTCAGTAAGTTGGACCTTGAGTTGCAAGTTTGGAATGCAACCTATATCAGCATCACCTCTTGCAAAGACATCTGACTCTTCATACATGCATGTCTCTGGCAATCCCCTGTTCCTCCTCTTTGAGATGTGACAAGCCAACCGGAGGATGCCACTTGTCTGTGCTCAGAGCCGAGCAGATTTTAACGGTGGGACTGTTTAGCGGCTTTGGACTGTCGGAGCACTCTTTAAAGGGCATGACTCCAGTCTTCTTTTCCTTTCGGCTTTTCCTCTCAGGGGTCGCCACAGCGAATCAATGTCCTCCATCCATCCCGGTTCTGGGCATCCTCTTCTTTCACACCAGCTACCTTCATGTCCTCTTTGACCACATCCATAAACCTCCTCTTCGGTCTTCCTGTCGGTCTCCTGCCTGGCAGTTCAAGACTCAGCATCCTTCTCCCGATATAGTCAGTCTCTCTCCTCTGAACATGTCCAAACCATCTCAGTCTGGCCTCTCTGACTTTCTCTCCCACGCCTCTAATATGAGTTGTCCCTCTAAAGTACTCATTCCTGATCCTATCCAACCTGGTCACTCCCAAAGAAAACCTCAACATCTTCAGCTCTGCTACCTCCAGCTCTGCTTCCTGTCTTTTCTTCAGTGGCACTGTCTCCAGTCATGGCTGGTCTCACCACGGTTTTATACACTTTTCCTTTAATCCTAGCTGAAACCCTTCTATCACACATCACACCTGACATTTTCTCCAGCCGCTCCAGCCAACCTGGACACGCTTCTTCACCTCTTTTCCACACTCTCCATTGCTCTGGACAGTTCACCCCAAGTACTTAACATCCTCCACCTTCTTTATCTCTTCTCCCTGTAGCATCACTCTTGCACTTGGATCCCTCTCATTCACACACATATATTCCGTCTTGCTGCGACTGATCTTCATTCCTCTCCTTTCCAGGGCATATCTCCACAGCTCTAGTTTCACCGCCACCTGTTCCCTGTTCTCGCTACAGATCACAATGTCATCTGCAAACATCATGGACCAAGGAGATTCTTGTCTAATATCGTCTGTCAGCCTGTCCATCACCATAGCAAACAAGAAGGGGCTCAGAGCTGACCCCTGGTGGAGTCCCACCTCCACCTTGAATTCCTCAGTCATACCGACAGCACACCTCACAACTGTCTTACAGTGACGATACATGTCTTGTACCGCTCTCACATACTTTTCCGTCACTCCAGACTTCCTCATGCATGCCACAGCTCTTCTCTGGGCACCCTGTCGTACGCTTTCTCCAGATCTACAAAGACACAATGCAATTCCTTCTGACCTTCTCTGTAGTTCTCTATCAGCATTCTTAAAGCAAACATTGCATCTGTCGTACTCTTTTTTGGCATGAAGCCACTGCTGCTCACAAATGTTCACTTCTGCTCTTAGTCTAGCTTCAACTACTCTTTCCCAGAGTTTCATTGTATGGCTCATCAACTTTATTCCTCTGTATTTAGTACAACTCTGCACATCTCCTTTGTTCTTAAAAATGGGCACGAGTACACTTCGTTTCCATTCTTCAGGCATCTGTTCACCATCTAAGATCTTGTTGAATAACCCGGTCAGGAACACCACCGCCACCTCTCCACGACACTTCTATACCTCGATTGGTAAATCATCATGACCGAGTTCCTTTCCCCCCCTTCATCCTCTTCATAGCCCTCCTCACTTCATCCTTGCTAATGCTTGCTACGTCTTGGTCCACAACCTTCACGTCTTCCACTCTTTGTTCCTTCTCATTTTCCTCATTCATCAATTCTTCAAAGTACTCTTTCCATCTTGCCATCACACTACTGGCACCTGTTAATACATTGCCATCTCTTTCCTTAATCACCCGAACCTGTTGCAGGTCCTTACCGTCTTTGTCTCTCTCTCTCGCCAGCCTGTAAAGATCAGTCTCACCTTCCTTGCTGCCCAGCCGAGCAGATAAGTCATCATAGGCCTCTTCTTTGGCCTTTGCCACCTTTACTTTAACCGTGCGCTGCATCTCCTTGTACTGCTGTCTCCTCTCGTCCGTCCTCTCAGTGTCCCACTTCTTCTTTGCTAACCTCTTTTACTGTATACACTCGCAACTCCCCATTCCACCACCAAGTCCACTACCTTTCTTCCACTCGATACACCAAGTACTTTCCGACCTGTGTCTCTGATTATGTTCGCTGTAGTTTGCCAGTCATCTGGAAGGACCTCTTTCCCACCCAGTGCTTACCTCCTTCCTAATTGTCATTTAACACTCTTCCTTTTTCAACTTCCACCATTTTGTCCTCAATTCAGCCTTTTGTTTCTTCATCTTCCTCACTGCCAGCGTCATCCTACACACCACCAACCTATGCTGTCTGGCTACACTCTCACCAACCACTACTTTGCAGTCACTGATTTCCTTTAGATGGCGCCGTTGACACAAAATGTAGTCTACGTGTGTACTTCTGCCTCCACTCTTATAGGTCACCCTATGTTCCTGTCTCTTCTGTATGAAAGTATTCACAATAGCTATTTGCATTCTCTTAGCAAAGTCAACCACCATCTGTCCTTCAGCGTTCCTCATCTGGAGTCCAAACCTGCCCATCACCTCCTCATCATCTTTGTTTCCTGCGCCAACATGTCCATTGAAGTCTCCATCAATTACAACCCTCTCACATCTCGGTATGTTCTGTATGACTTCATCAAAGTCCAACCAAAATTTCTCCTTCTCCGCCAGCTCACATCCTACTTGTGGGGCATACCCACAAACAACATAGAACATCACGCCTTTAATTTCTAGCTTCAGACTCATCATTCTATCTGATACTCTTTTTACTTCTAAGACATTCCTAACAAACTCCTCTTTTAAGATAACCCCAACTCCATTTCTCTTTCTGTCTTCACCATGATAGAACAACTTAAACCCTGACCCTAAGCCTCTAGCCTTGCTCCCTTTCCACCTGGTCTCCTGGACACACAGTATGTCTACCTTCCTTCTCTGCATCATGTCAACCAGCTCTCTACCTTTACCTGTCATTGTTCCTACATTCAAAGTTCCTACTCTTAGTTCACACACCTCCCTCCTCTCCTTCTTCGACCAACAGTAGTCCATTTTCCACTGGCACCCTGAAGGTCAACAGTACCAATGGCGGCCATTGTTAACCGACCGATCCGGTATGGGATTCATAGGTCTGATTCGCATATTTGTTTTGGCAATTTTTTTTTACGTCGGATGCCCTTCCTGACACAAACCTCTGTATTTATCCGGGCTTGGGACCGGCACAATAAGACACTGGCTTGTGCCCCTTGTAGCTACATTCAAACGCTGTTATTATTAATATTATTATTAATAATATTATAATAATATAGTGCTCTTTTTCACGACAGTGTGATTGCAACAATGTAGCGATGGATGAACCTTTGTGGTCCAGGCAAACTGTGTTTGGAGGAGGAGCCCAAAGAAGAACCGGAGTCGTAACGAGACCAGCCTGTGACGCACCATGCAGGTACGAGATGAGCCGAGCAACATCCTCCTGATCTCCTCCTCCTTTCAGGAAGTCACTCCTCGCTCAAAATGTCAGAGCGGACAAGTAGCCACC
>NW_028297005.1:0-13587 GCF_051943395.1 Hippocampus bargibanti
TCATGTGCATGGACAAAACTCATGCAGGCCCGTGGCGAAATCGCAAACTCCACACTGGGAGGTTGGAGCTGGAATTTAACCTCTGCACTGAGGCCAACGCGCTAACGTGGCGGCTGAACATGTTTCATAAATTCAAATGATTTCGCAATCCCTACTCCACACAAATGATCATCGCCTGTTAAACTGTCATCCTCATATAGAAGATCTGGCCTTGGACTAAATGTGATTTCAACAAAATGTCAGCATGTATTATTCAAAATAACTTTGTGATAATCACCATGAATATGAATAATTTTCCGTTCCTCGTGATTGGTAAAAATCCAGCCAAACGATCAGAATAAAAATCAACTTGCCGAATGCATATGCAAGGTAACTGCTAGCTAGCCTTCACACTGCTCATTAGCTTCCACGCTTGCTTTCTGCTGGCTCTCGCAGAAGTATATTGATGCTAACGTTAGCATGGGGCTTGTCATAGTAGCAATGACATTCGAGTGTTTCGTCCATGGTATTGTTTCATTCCAAATTAGAATCTATCAAATTAGAAGCTGTCCTCTCCACAAAGTCCAATCAACCTTATTGTTTTTTACTCGGCCACTTACTCAAATGATTACCTGTTTTGACATCACCGGCACCTAAATCAAGATCATCTAATCAAAATGGCGCTTTCCGCCAACCGCCGTCAGTATCATCCAATCAAAATTGCCCTTTCACAAGCCCAAACAGGAAATCTTCTTTTCCTCTTCTTTTCCTTTCAGCTTTTCCCTTCAGGGGTCGCCACAGCGAATCAATGTCCTCCATCTATCCCGGTTTTGTGCATCCTCTTCTCTCACACCAGCTACCTTCATGTCCTCTTTGACCACATCCATAAACCTCCTCTTCGGTCTTCCTCTTGGTCTCCTACTTGGCAGTTCAAGGCTCAGCATCCTTCTCCCAATATAGTCACTCTCTCTCCTCTGGACATGTCCAAACCATCTCAGTCTGGCATCTCTGACTTCGTCTGCAAAGCCTCTAATATGAGGTGTCCATCTAATGTACTCATTCCTGATCCTATCCAACCTGGTCATTCCCAAAGAAAACCTCAACATCTTCAGCTCTGCTACCTCCAGCTCTGCTTCCTGTCTTTTCGTCTGTAGCACAAGCCCAAACAGGAAATGAACAGCAAAAAAAGCCAGAATACATATTTACTTTTATCTGGTCATTTTGGTCTGTAAGGTAGGAAATCCGCCGATCGGCGGTACATTCTCATCCCTGGGAAGAGCTCATTAGCCAGGTTACAAATCTCTCTGTTCATGCAATGGCAACCTATTAAAATGTTGACGTTCTTTTTGTTTATGGATGTTGGTGCTTGGGATGTCCAGGGTGAGTGGTATTCAAATTAAGAAGACTCTGTTTGACCAATGTATCACTTCAATTTGCATTTAGTCTCGAGAAATAGCTTGGCAGAGGGCTGCAGAGGTTGGGCGTCGGTCATGAATGGCAATCTTCCTGTGTTCAGAGTGTCCCAACAAAGACCTCTGACACTGGAATCCAATGTTTAGGGTCATAATGAGAGAGTTGTCGAGAGAAAAGCAGCAAAGTGAATTGTGGCTGTATAGCGGTATAATTGAGTCAGGAAAATATTAGCTCTCTAGCTAGCTATTGGCTATTAGCTATCAATTAGCTAGCTAGCTAGGTTTCTAACTTTTTGAGTTATTCCGGGTTGAACGAACGCTGGCGCGTGTGGCTGCCGCTGCTCACCCACAGAAAAAAAACTTATCCTGTGACTGTAAAGTGACCGTGAGTTTTGAAAGGCGCTTAGAAATGAAATGGATTATGATTATTACTAGTTAGCTGGCTAGCTGGCTGTTGGCTATCTAGCTGGCTATCTGTTAGCCATAGGGCTGGCTAGCTAGCTAATTGAGTCAGGAAACATATGAGCTATCTAGCTAGCTATTGGCTATTAGCTATCTATTAGCTAGCTGGCTAGGTTTCTATCTTTTTCAGTTATTCCGTGTTGAGCGAAAGCTGACGCAGGTGGCTGTCACTGCTCACCCACAGAAAAACCAAATCCTGTGACTGTAAAGTGACCTTGAGAGTTTTGAAAGGCGCTTAGAAATGAAATGGATTATTATTATTATTATTATTATTATTATTATTATTATTATTATTATTATTATTATTATTATTATTATTATTATTATTATTACTGGCTAGCTAGCTATCTATGAGCTATCTAGCTGGGGATCTCATACCGGTCAACCTGGACGTTTTTGCCCTACAAAGTATATTTATCATGCATTTAAGACGTGTACGACGTACAAGAAAATATGTACGGAAAAACGCACATTTGTCAATTATGGGTACCATCCGGTAGACACCGACTATCACGAAACGGCAAATCAATCAAGTCAAACGAGTTCGCCACGAGTGGTTTGATGCTACTGTGCGTATGCGTCTGCCGCCTGGGGATTTCCCATTGCATCATTCATCATGTAATTTCATCATTTATTAAGAATTAAGAATTAAATAATAATAATAATAAAAATAACACCAATAATAATAAATAATAATAAATTAAGAATATGTACAGAATGATATAACGAAACACATGTACAATATAACATGTTAAACTACATAAATAAACACGTTTGGAAAAAATATGGTTTACGATTAGTTTGTATTTTGTCAGGGAAAATACGACATTTTGTAAGGGCATGGAGCTGTGGAGGTTGACAGTGTTCGGTTCAAATTCTTGTTTCTCAACGAAGTTCAGTAATAAAAATATCAGTGACGATGATAGATGGTGAACAAAAAACTACTTTATTCTAGTCAGACAGAAAAAGCACTTCTATCGTCTAGGCAGGAGCAAAGTCAGGGCACACGAACAAAGATAGGAACAAAGAGGAAGAGCTCCCGCTCTGACTAGTTTTTGAACGTCCACAGCAGCGATCTGTTGTCCAATCAGCTACGGACAACTCAGTGTTGGCTGGACCTAGACTGAAACTTGATAAGCGTTACATCCTGCTCTCGTACGGTTCGACTGATACTTTATTCCATGTAGTATAAATTGAACATGCAATTACATAATATGTACTAAACTAACATGGGATAACATAATACGTTTACTAATGTGCATAAACACTCTATCAGACAGGTATGCTATGTATTAGCTATATGGCTGGCTAGCTAGCTAATTGAGTCAGGAAACATATTAGCTGTCTCTGTTGGCTACTAGCTATCTATTAGCTAGCAAGCTAGGTTTCTATCTTTTTAAGTTATTCCGGGTTGAGCGAACACTGTTGCGTGCGGTTGCCGCTGCTCACACACGGAGAAACCTAATCCTGTGACTGTCAAGTGACGTTGAGCATTTTGAAAGGCGCTTGGAAATGAAATGGAATTAATAGACTATTCTTTTCATATGTCTAAATGGGAGCAAAAAATAAAAGGCTACAGCGAGCTAGCTCGCTAACCTGGCATGCTAACCACAAGACAAAAAATGAGAGACAAAAATGATATCGCGGATGGAACGGCGGACATTTTCTGTGTATGTGTCGGCCAGCCGCTCATCAACGTTGCGGCGGCTAAGAACGATTCAAACCCAAGAGAGTAATGACTTTCAGTCGCTAAGCAAAGGGTCATAAGGTCAACATTGACTTCTGGTGGCAAAGGTCACGAAGTGCAAAAGAGCTCATGTGCGTCTTCTCTTTGCTCCTCCTGGGCAGGCAGGGCGCCGCAACTCCTCTTTCGCTTTTCTGCTTCCTTGCTGCCTGCTCCTCCTCCTCCTCCTTCAAGCCCAACCTTCTCCTTGTCTCGGTGGCTACTTGTCCGCTCTGACATTTTGAGCGAGGAGTGACTTCCTGAAAGGAGGAGGAGATCAGGAGGATGTTGCTCGGCTCATCTCGTACCTGCATGGTGCGTCACAGGCTGGTCTCGTTCCGACTCCGGTTCTTCTTTGGGCTCCTCCTCCAAACACAGTTTGCCTGGACCACAAAGGTTCATCCATCGCTACATTGTTGCAATCACACTGTCGTGAAAAAGAGCACTATATTATTATAATATTATTAATAATAATATTAATAATAACAGCGTTTGAATGTAGCTACAAGGGGCACAAGCCAGTGTCTTATTGTGCCGGTCCCAAGCCCGGATAAATACAGAGGTTTGTGTCAGGAAGGGCATCCGACGTAAAAAAAAATTGCCAAAACAAATATGCGAATCAAACCTATGAATCCCATACCGGATCGGTCGAGGCCCGGGTTAACAATGGCCGCCATTGGTACTGTTGACCTTCAGGGTGCCAGTGGAAAATGGACTACTGTTGGTCGAAGAAGGAGAGGAGGGAGGTGTGTGAACTAAGAGTAGGAACTTTGAATGTAGGAACAATGACAGGTAAAGGTAGAGAGCTGGTTGACATGATGCAGAGAAGGAAGGTAGACATACTGTGTGTCCAGGAGACCAGGTGGAAAGGGAGCAAGGCTAGAGGCTCAGGGTCAGGGTTTAAGTTGTTCTATCATGGTGAAGACAGAAAGAGAAATGGAGTTGGGGTTATCTTAAAACAGGAGTTTGTTAGGAATGTCTTAGAAGTAAAAAGAGTATCAGATAGAATGATGAGTCTGAAGCTAGAAATTAAAGGCGTGATGTTCTATGTTGTTTGTGGGTATGCCCCACAAGTAGGATGTGAGCTGGCGGAGAAGGAGGAATTTTGGTTGGACTTTCATGAAGTCATACAGAACATCCCGAGAAGTGAGAGGGTTGTAATTGGTGGAGACTTCAATGGACATGTTGGCGCAGGAAACAAAGATGATGAGGAAGTGATGGGTAGGTTTGGACTCCAGATGAGGAACGCTGAAGGACAGAGGGTGGTTGACTTTGCTAAGAGAATGCAAATGGCTATTGTGAATACTTTCTTTCAGAAGAGACAGGAACATAGTGTGGACTATAAGAGTGGAGGCAGAAGTACACAGGTAGACTACATTTTGTGTCAACGGCACCATCTAAAAGAAATCAGTGACTGCAAAGTAGTGGTTGGTGAGAGTGTAGCCAGACAGCATAGGTTGGTGGTGTGTAGGATGACGCTGGCAGTGAGGAAGATGAAGAAACCAAAGGCTGAAGTGAGGACAAAATGGTGGAAGTTGAAAAAGGAAGAGTGTTGAATGACATTTAGGAAGGAGGTAAGACAAGCACTGGGTGGGAAAGAGGTCCTTCCAGATGACTGGCAAACTACAGCGAACATAATCAGAGACACAGGTCGGAAAGTACTTGGTGTATCGAGTGGAAGAAAGGTAAAGGAGACTTGGTGGTGGAATGGGGAGTTGCAGGAGTGTATACAGTAAAAGAGGTTAGCAAAGAAGAAGTGGGACACAGAGGACGGACAAGAGGAGACAGCAGTACAAGAAGATGCAGCGCACAGTTTAAAGTAAAGGTGGCAAAGGCCAAACAAGAGGCCTATGATGACTTACATGCTCGGCTGGACAGCAAGGAAGGTGAGACTGATCTTTACAGGCTGGCGGGACAGAGAGACAAAGATGGTAAGGTCCTGCAGCAGGTTCGCGTGATTAAGGTTAGAGATGGCAATGTATTAACAGGTGCCAGATTTGTGATTGCAAGATGGAAAGAGTACTTTGAAGAATTGATGAATGAGGACAATGAGAAGGAACAAAGAGTAGAAGACGTGAATGTTGTGGACCAAGACGTAGCAAGCATTAGCAAGGATGAAGTGAGGAGGGCGCTGAAGAGGATGAAGGGGGGAAAGGCACTCGGGCCTGATGATTTACCAATCGAGGTATGGAAGTGTCTTGGAGAGGTGGCGGTGGTGTTCCTGACTGGGTTATTCAACAAGATCTTAGAGGGTGAACCGATGCCTGAAGAATGGAGACGAAGTGTACTTGTGCCCATTTTTAAGAACAAAGGAGATGTGCAGAGTTGTACTAATTACAGAGGAATGAAGTTGATGAGCCATACAATGAAACTCTGTGAAAGAGTAGTTGAAGCTAGACTAAGAGCAGAAGTGAACATTTGTGAGCAGCAGTATGGCTTCATGCCAAAAAAAAGAGTACGACAGATGCAATGTTGGCTTTAAGAATCCTGATAGAGAAGTACAGAGAAGGTCAGAAGGAATTGCAATGTGTCTTTGTAAATTTGGAGAAAGCGTATGAAAGGGTTCCCAGAGAAGAGCTGTGGCATTGCATGAGGAAGTCTGGTCACGGGTTCGCCGGTGGTGGTGGTGGTGGTGGTGGTGGTGGTGGTGAGGGGCGAGGTTTCCGGCGCTCTGTCTGTAGTCCTTTGCCTTTGCTCCTTCCAGCAGCCTCCAGCCAAACGTCATCATAGAGCGGCGGGTCCTTGTGAGACGGCCCCTTTGCTCTTTGCGTCTGCATGACATCGTTGGAAAAGGCATCATCCGAGATGACCGAGTTGTCTGGGCGCCGTACATCAGGGCTCCTTGTCGGCTTTAAGATCATCTGTTTTGAAACGTGCGCACAATCCTTTCAATTTTGGCTGATCTACATTGCAAATTGGAAAATTGGATTAACCTTTATTGACCTTTTAGGAGTCTCACGGTGGAGAAATGGACATTTCACAGCAGCAACGCGATGAAACGGTGAGGAAAAGAAAGGAAGAAGTTGAAAAGGCAGGCGCCATCTTCAAGTCGAAAGACTAGATAAACTCCAGAAGAAATCATGTGTCTTCTTTCATAAGCACTTCCTGCAGCTCCTTTGTCGCATGAAGCAGTTCTCGAGGAAATAGGATCAAAGCGTCCTTTTCATAAGTGGATCAGGGACGTCATGGAGGAATGTGCACGTCTGCTATAAGCTAAACGTTGAAAGCAAACACCAAGTTGTTTGACCAAAACAGACTGTGTCCCATCTCCTGTCCCACGTCGATCCGCTTCAATTCCAAGCCGCAGACTGTCCCAACAGCAGCGACCTTTCCGCCGAACGACGCAGTGCTGTGAAAATGCTGCCCATGATGCTCCTCATCCGAAAAGCTTTGTCAACAAACTAAAGTTGTGCTGGTAGCTCTGGCCTTAACAACCAGCACAACTTTAGTTCGCTGACGATGCTCTTCGGAAGAGAAGCCAAACGTCCGGCATCTTCCAAAGTACAGATGATGACTGAAGAAACCTTTTCACCGATTCCTCCGAATTGAAAACAGTGCTGGCCTATTGTACTGCCGAAATGGTGCAACCGCTCAGCACATTCCTGCTTTAAGTGGCCGTTTTTCCTCATTGAGTTAGCACGCAACTGGTTATTTTGGCCCCTACAGAAACCGCAAAGATGCCAAAGGAAGCAGCAAGTGACCGAATGCTTCATATACACTTCAGAGTCACTTATTTTCTTGCAGGCCCAACAAAATGTTCCAGTTTGACTTTCCCTGCGCGTATGTACATCAATCATTATGTCCTTTTGATCGAGCGAGACATCTTGACGAGGACATTTTACGTGCTGTTAGTCAGCCGCAGCCGCCCCTTTCGCTCTGTCTCACTTTCGTCTGACTTGTGATAATTTAAGGATGAGCAATCTCAATGTACTTGACAAGGACTACAAAAACAACAATTCTTCAAAAACTAGGTCAAAAGCCTAGGTGTCATTCTTGACAGCACACAATCTTTCTACTCCCATGTAAATAACCCGATCTGCGTACTTCCACCTACGCAATATCAATTGTCTTCGCCCATCTCTCACTCCTCACACCACTGCTATCCTTGTTCATAGTCTTTGTCTTTGGTGTCCCTCAGAAACTTCTCCACAAACTTCAGCTCCTCGGATAATCACCAGAAACACATCCTTTCACCACATCACCCCCGTCCTCCAAGAGCTCCCGGTCAAATATAGAATCAACTTTGAAATTCTTCTTTATACATTTAAAGCTATCCATAACCTTGCCCCCCCCCCTTACCTATCTGATCTTCTTCAAATATCTATTCCCTCTCGTTCCCTCAGATCCTCTTCCTCCCTCCACCTCTGTGTGCCCCCTCTGCCCATCTCAGCACGATGGGTAACAGAGCCTTCAGCTGCTCTGCCCCCAAACTCTGGAACTCACTTCTTCCCAACATTCGTAACATCGATTCTCTTTCCACCTTCAAGTCCCATCTAAAAACCACAGATTTAAAATTGCATTTTCTGTGTAGTTCTCTCTCTTATTTAGATTTGTAATTGTATTTTATTTATTGCATTCTATTTGTAATTGTATTTTATTTATTATAGTTCCTATACTCAATTTTGCCTCAAGTGGAGGAGTTTAAGTATCTGGGTATCTTGTTCACGAGTGAGGGTGAAAGGGATCGAGAGGTCGACAGGCGGATCGGTGCGGCGTCTGCCGTGATGCGGACTTTGTACCGATCTGTCGTGGTGAAGAAGGAGCTGAGCCAAAAAGCAAAGCTCTCAATCTACCGGTCGACTACGTCCCAACCCTCATCTATGGTCACGAGCTATGGGTTGTGTCCGAAAGAACGAGATCCCGGATGCAAGCGGCCGAAATGAGCTTTCTCCGTCGGGTGTCCGGGCTCTCCCTTAGAGATAAGGTGAGAAGCTCGGTCATCCGGGAGGGGCTCAAAGTCGAGCCGCTTCTCCTCCACATCGAGAGGAGCCAGATGAGGTGGCTCGGGCATCTGATTAGGATGCCCCCGGGACGTCTCCCTCGCGAGGTGTTCCGGGCATTACCCACTGGCAGGAGACCCCGGGGACGACCCAGAACACGCTGGAGAGACTATGTCTCCCAGCTGGCATGGGAACGCCTCGGGATCCGCCAGGACCAGCTGGAAGAAGTGGCTGGGGAGAGGGAAGTCTGGGCTTCCCTACTGAAGCTGCTGCCCCCGCGACCCGACCCCGGATAAGCGGCAGAAGATGGATGGATGGATAGTTCCTATGCTTGTCTGTGACTGTGTCCTTGAGAGCATTGAAAGGCGCTTAAAATGTAATGTATTATTATTATTATTATTATTATTATTATTATTATTATTATTATTATTATTATTATTATTATTATTATTATGTGGCACAGATGTCGCAATATGAGCCAATCGTCATCAACTTGCGTGGGCACGCAGCGGAGTTGCAAAGTTGCGCCAGTAGCTGTCAAAATGCGTCAATGACGCGAGGGCGCCGCCCACATGCATCCCTGCAAGCAACCATCCACGCACATATTGTATTCATTGATTCATGGAGTGATCAATCAGCAGCCATGCATGTTTTTGGAATACTGTAGATGGAAGAAAAGTGGAATCATGTGCATGGACAAAACTCATGCAGGCCCGTGGCGAAATCGCAAACTCCACACTGGGAGGTTGGAGCTGGAATTTAACCTCTGCACTGAGGCCAACGCGCTAACGTGGCGGCTGAACATGTTTCATAAATTCAAATGATTTCGCAATCCCTACTCCACACAAATGATCATCGCCTGTTAAACTGTCATCCTCATATAGAAGATCTGGCCTTGGACTAAATGTGATTTCAACAAAATGTCAGCATGTATTATTCAAAATAACTTTGTGATAATCACCATGAATATGAATAATTTTCCGTTCCTCGTGATTGGTAAAAATCCAGCCAAACGATCAGAATAAAAATCAACTTGCCGAATGCATATGCAAGGTAACTGCTAGCTAGCCTTCACACTGCTCATTAGCTTCCACGCTTGCTTTCTGCTGGCTCTCGCAGAAGTATATTGATGCTAACGTTAGCATGGGGCTTGTCATAGTAGCAATGACATTCGAGTGTTTCGTCCATGGTATTGTTTCATTCCAAATTAGAATCTATCAAATTAGAAGCTGTCCTCTCCACAAAGTCCAATCAACCTTATTGTTTTTTACTCGGCCACTTACTCAAATGATTACCTGTTTTGACATCACCGGCACCTAAATCAAGATCATCTAATCAAAATGGCGCTTTCCGCCAACCGCCGTCAGTATCATCCAATCAAAATTGCCCTTTCACAAGCCCAAACAGGAAATCTTCTTTTCCTCTTCTTTTCCTTTCAGCTTTTCCCTTCAGGGGTCGCCACAGCGAATCAATGTCCTCCATCTATCCCGGTTTTGTGCATCCTCTTCTCTCACACCAGCTACCTTCATGTCCTCTTTGACCACATCCATAAACCTCCTCTTCGGTCTTCCTCTTGGTCTCCTACTTGGCAGTTCAAGGCTCAGCATCCTTCTCCCAATATAGTCACTCTCTCTCCTCTGGACATGTCCAAACCATCTCAGTCTGGCATCTCTGACTTCGTCTGCAAAGCCTCTAATATGAGGTGTCCATCTAATGTACTCATTCCTGATCCTATCCAACCTGGTCATTCCCAAAGAAAACCTCAACATCTTCAGCTCTGCTACCTCCAGCTCTGCTTCCTGTCTTTTCGTCTGTAGCACAAGCCCAAACAGGAAATGAACAGCAAAAAAAGCCAGAATACATATTTACTTTTATCTGGTCATTTTGGTCTGTAAGGTAGGAAATCCGCCGATCGGCGGTACATTCTCATCCCTGGGAAGAGCTCATTAGCCAGGTTACAAATCTCTCTGTTCATGCAATGGCAACCTATTAAAATGTTGACGTTCTTTTTGTTTATGGATGTTGGTGCTTGGGATGTCCAGGGTGAGTGGTATTCAAATTAAGAAGACTCTGTTTGACCAATGTATCACTTCAATTTGCATTTAGTCTCGAGAAATAGCTTGGCAGAGGGCTGCAGAGGTTGGGCGTCGGTCATGAATGGCAATCTTCCTGTGTTCAGAGTGTCCCAACAAAGACCTCTGACACTGGAATCCAATGTTTAGGGTCATAATGAGAGAGTTGTCGAGAGAAAAGCAGCAAAGTGAATTGTGGCTGTATAGCGGTATAATTGAGTCAGGAAAATATTAGCTCTCTAGCTAGCTATTGGCTATTAGCTATCAATTAGCTAGCTAGCTAGGTTTCTAACTTTTTGAGTTATTCCGGGTTGAACGAACGCTGGCGCGTGTGGCTGCCGCTGCTCACCCACAGAAAAAAAACTTATCCTGTGACTGTAAAGTGACCGTGAGTTTTGAAAGGCGCTTAGAAATGAAATGGATTATGATTATTACTAGTTAGCTGGCTAGCTGGCTGTTGGCTATCTAGCTGGCTATCTGTTAGCCATAGGGCTGGCTAGCTAGCTAATTGAGTCAGGAAACATATGAGCTATCTAGCTAGCTATTGGCTATTAGCTATCTATTAGCTAGCTGGCTAGGTTTCTATCTTTTTCAGTTATTCCGTGTTGAGCGAAAGCTGACGCAGGTGGCTGTCACTGCTCACCCACAGAAAAACCAAATCCTGTGACTGTAAAGTGACCTTGAGAGTTTTGAAAGGCGCTTAGAAATGAAATGGATTATTATTATTATTATTATTATTATTATTATTATTATTATTATTATTATTATTATTATTATTATTATTATTACTGGCTAGCTAGCTATCTATGAGCTATCTAGCTGGGGATCTCATACCGGTCAACCTGGACGTTTTTGCCCTACAAAGTATATTTATCATGCATTTAAGACGTGTACGACGTACAAGAAAATATGTACGGAAAAACGCACATTTGTCAATTATGGGTACCATCCGGTAGACACCGACTATCACGAAACGGCAAATCAATCAAGTCAAACGAGTTCGCCACGAGTGGTTTGATGCTACTGTGCGTATGCGTCTGCCGCCTGGGGATTTCCCATTGCATCATTCATCATGTAATTTCATCATTTATTAAGAATTAAGAATTAAATAATAATAATAATAAAAATAACACCAATAATAATAAATAATAATAAATTAAGAATATGTACAGAATGATATAACGAAACACATGTACAATATAACATGTTAAACTACATAAATAAACACGTTTGGAAAAAATATGGTTTACGATTAGTTTGTATTTTGTCAGGGAAAATACGACATTTTGTAAGGGCATGGAGCTGTGGAGGTTGACAGTGTTCGGTTCAAATTCTTGTTTCTCAACGAAGTTCAGTAATAAAAATATCAGTGACGATGATAGATGGTGAACAAAAAACTACTTTATTCTAGTCAGACAGAAAAAGCACTTCTATCGTCTAGGCAGGAGCAAAGTCAGGGCACACGAACAAAGATAGGAACAAAGAGGAAGAGCTCCCGCTCTGACTAGTTTTTGAACGTCCACAGCAGCGATCTGTTGTCCAATCAGCTACGGACAACTCAGTGTTGGCTGGACCTAGACTGAAACTTGATAAGCGTTACATCCTGCTCTCGTACGGTTCGACTGATACTTTATTCCATGTAGTATAAATTGAACATGCAATTACATAATATGTACTAAACTAACATGGGATAACATAATACGTTTACTAATGTGCATAAACACTCTATCAGACAGGTATGCTATGTATTAGCTATATGGCTGGCTAGCTAGCTAATTGAGTCAGGAAACATATTAGCTGTCTCTGTTGGCTACTAGCTATCTATTAGCTAGCAAGCTAGGTTTCTATCTTTTTAAGTTATTCCGGGTTGAGCGAACACTGTTGCGTGCGGTTGCCGCTGCTCACACACGGAGAAACCTAATCCTGTGACTGTCAAGTGACGTTGAGCATTTTGAAAGGCGCTTGGAAATGAAATGGAATTAATAGACTATTCTTTTCATATGTCTAAATGGGAGCAAAAAATAAAAGGCTACAGCGAGCTAGCTCGCTAACCTGGCATGCTAACCACAAGACAAAAAATGAGAGACAAAAATGATATCGCGGATGGAACGGCGGACATTTTCTGTGTATGTGTCGGCCAGCCGCTCATCAACGTTGCGGCGGCTAAGAACGATTCAAACCCAAGAGAGTAATGACTTTCAGTCGCTAAGCAAAGGGTCATAAGGTCAACATTGACTTCTGGTGGCAAAGGTCACGAAGTGCAAAAGAGCTCATGTGCGTCTTCTCTTTGCTCCTCCTGGGCAGGCAGGGCGCCGCAACTCCTCTTTCGCTTTTCTGCTTCCTTGCTGCCTGCTCCTCCTCCTCCTCCTTCAAGCCCAACCTTCTCCTTGTCTCGGTGGCTACTTGTCCGCTCTGACATTTTGAGCGAGGAGTGACTTCCTGAAAGGAGGAGGAGATCAGGAGGATGTTGCTCGGCTCATCTCGTACCTGCATGGTGCGTCACAGGCTGGTCTCGTTCCGACTCCGGTTCTTCTTTGGGCTCCTCCTCCAAACACAGTTTGCCTGGACCACAAAGGTTCATCCATCGCTACATTGTTGCAATCACACTGTCGTGAAAAAGAGCACTATATTATTATAATATTATTAATAATAATATTAATAATAACAGCGTTTGAATGTAGCTACAAGGGGCACAAGCCAGTGTCTTATTGTGCCGGTCCCAAGCCCGGATAAATACAGAGGTTTGTGTCAGGAAGGGCATCCGACGTAAAAAAAAATTGCCAAAACAAATATGCGAATCAAACCTATGAATCCCATACCGGATCGGTCGAGGCCCGGGTTAACAATGGCCGCCATTGGTACTGTTGACCTTCAGGGTGCCAGTGGAAAATGGACTACTGTTGGTCGAAGAAGGAGAGGAGGGAGGTGTGTGAACTAAGAGTAGGAACTTTGAATGTAGGAACAATGACAGGTAAAGGTAGAGAGCTGGTTGACATGAT
>NW_028297006.1:0-4111 GCF_051943395.1 Hippocampus bargibanti
TGCCTTACTATACAGGTCGTTTTTTTCAGCTAAAAATGCCTTACTATACATGGTCGTTTTTTTCGGCCTAAAACGCCTTTTTATACATGGTCGTTTTTTTTTCGGCCTAAAACGCCTTACTATACATGGTCGTTTTTTTTCCGGCTAAAAACGCCTTACTATACATGGTCGTTTTTTTCGGCTAAAAACGCCTTACTATACATGGTCGTTTTTTTCGGCCTAAAAACGCCTTACTATACATGGTCGTTTTTTTCAGCTAAAAACGCCTTACTATACATGGTCGTTTTTTTCAGCTAAAAATGCCTTACTATACACGGTCGTTTTTTTCAGCTAAAAATGCCTTACTATACATGGTCGTTTTTTTCGGCCTAAAACGCCTTTTTATACATGGTCGTTTTTTTTTCGGCCTAAAACGCCTTACTATACATGGTCGTTTTTTTTCCGGCTAAAAACGCCTTACTATACATGGTCGTTTTTTTCAGCTAAAAATGCCTTACTATACATGGTCGTTTTTTTCGGCCTAAAACGCCTTACTCTCCATGGTCGTTTTTTTTCGGCCTAAAACGCCTTACTATACATGGTCGTTTTTTTCAGCTAAAAATGCCTTACTATACATGGTCGTTTTTTTCAGCTAAAAATGGCTTACTATACATGGTCGGTTTTTTTTCGGCTAAAAACGCCTTACTATACATGGTCGTTTTTTTCAGCTAAAAATGCCTTACTATACATGGTCGTTTTTTTTCGGCTAAAAACGCCTTACTATACATGGTCGTTTTTTTCAGCTAAAAACGCCTTACTATACATGGTCATTTTTTTCGGCCTAAAACGCCTTACTATACATGGTCGTTTTTTTCAGCTAAAAATGCCTTACTATACATGGTCGTTTTTTTTCAGATAAAAATGCCTTACCATACATGGTCGTTTTTTTCAGCTAAAAACGCCTTACTATACATGGTCGTTTTTTTCAGCTAAAAATGCCTTACTATACATGGTCGTTTTTTTTCGGCTAAAAACGCCTTACTATACATGGTCGCGTTTTTTCGGCTAAAAACGCCTTACTATACATGGTCGTTTTTTTACGGCTAAAAACGCCTTACTATACATGGTCATTTTTTTCGGCCTAAAACGCCTTACTATACATGGTCGTTTTTTTCAGCTAAAAATGCCTTACTATACATGGTCGTTTTTTTTCAGCTAAAAATGCCTTACTATACATGGTCGTTTTTTTCGGCTAAAACGCCTTACTATACATGGTCGTTTTTTTCAGCTAAAAATGCCTTACTATACATGGTCGTTTTTTTCAGCTAAAAATGCCTTACTATACATGGTCGTTTTTGTAAACTTTTCGGGTTTTTTCGCTAAAACGCCTTACTATACATGGTCGTTTTTTTCAGCTAAAAATGCCTTACTATACATGGTCGTTTTTTTCAGCTAAAAATGCCTTACTATACATGGTCGTTTTTTTCGGCTAAAAACGCCTTACTATACATGGTCGCGTTTTTTCGGCTAAAAACGCCTTACTATACATGGTCGTTTTTTTACGGCTAAAAACGCCTTACTATACATGGTCATTTTTTTCGGCTAAAAACGCCTTACTATACATGGTCGTTTTTTTCGGCTAAAAACGCCTTACTATACATGGTCGTTTTTTTCAACTAAAAATGCCTTACTATACATGGTCGTTTTTTTCAGCTAAAAATGCCTTACTATACATGGTCGTTTTTTTCAGCTAAAAATGCTTACTATACATGGTCGTTTTTTTTTCGGCTAAAAACGCCTTACTATACATGGTCGTTTTTTTCAGCTAAAAATGCCTTACTATACATGGTCGTTTTTTTTTCGGCTAAAAACGCCTTACTATACATGGTCGTTTTTTTTTCGGCTAAAAACGCCTTACTATACATGGTCGTTTTTTTCAGCTAAAAATGCCTTACTATACATGGTCGTTTTTTTCAGCTAAAAACGCCTTACTATACATGGTCATTTTTTTCGGCCTAAAACGCCTTACTGTACATGGTCGTTTTTTTCGGCCTAAAACGCCTTACTATACATGGTCGTTTTTTTCGGCTAAAAACGCCTTACTATACATGGTCGTTTTTTTCAGCTAAAAATGCCTTACTATACATGGTTGTTTTTTTCAGCTAAAAACGCCTTACTATACATGGTCGGTTTTTTTTCGGCTAAAAACGCCTTACTATACATGGTCGTTTTTTTCGGCTAAAAACGCCTTACTATACATGGTCGTTTTTTTCAGCTAAAAATGCCTTACTATACATGGTCGTTTTTTTCGGCCTAAAACGCCTTACTCTCCATGGTCGTTTTTTTTCGGCCTAAAACGCCTTACTATACATGGTCGTTTTTTTCAGCTAAAAATGCCTTACTATACATGGTCGTTTTTTTCGGCTAAAAACGCCTTACTATACATGGTCGTTTTTTTCCTAAAAAGCCTTACTATACATGGTCGTTTTTTTTCGCTAAAAAGCCTTACTATACTGGTTGTTTTTTTTTCAGCTAAAAAGCCTTACTATACATGGTCGTTTTTTTTGGCTAAAAAGCCTTACTATACATGTTTGGCGTTACATGGTCTTTTTTCGGCTAAAACGCCTTACTATACATGGTCGTTTTTTTCGGCCTAAAAACGCCTTACTATACATGGTCTTTTTTTCCTAAAAACGCCTTACTATACATGGTCGTTTTTTTCCTAAAAACCTTACTATACATGGTCGTTTTTTTCGTAAAAAGCCTTACTATACATGGTCGTTTTTTTCAGCTAAAAATGCCTTACTATACATGGGTTTTTTTTTTTCGGCTAAAAAGCCTTACTATACATGGTCGTTTTTTTCGGCTAAAAAGCCTTACTATACATGGTCGTTTTTTTCAGCTAAAAAGCTTACTATACATGGTCGTTTTTTTCAGCTAAAAACCTTACATACATGGTCGTTTTTTTCAGCTAAAAATGCCTTACTATACATGGTCATTTTTTTTTCGGCTAAAAACGCCTTACTATACATGGTCGTTTTTTTTCAGCTAAAAATGCCTTATATACATGGTCTTTTTTTTTCGGCTAAAAACGCCTTACTTACATGGTCGTTTTTTTCGCTAAAAACGCCTTACTATACATGGTCTTTTTTCGGCTAAAACGCCTTACTATACATGGCTTTTTTTTCGGCCTAAAACGCCTTACTATACATGGGGTTTTTTTTCGGCTAAAAAAACCTTACATACATGGTCGTTTTTTTCAACTAAAAAGCCTTACTATACATGGTCGTTTTTTTTTTTCGGCAAAAACGCCTTACTATACATGGTCGTTTTTTTCGGCTAAAAACGCCTTACTATACATGGTCGTTTTTTTCGGCCTAAAACGCCTTACTATACATGGTCGTTTTTTTCGCTAAAAACGCCTTACATACAGGTCGTTTTTTTCAGCTAAAAATGCCTTACTATACAGGTCGTTTTTTTTCGCTAAAAAGCCTTACTATACATGGTCGTTTTTTTCGGCCTAAAAGCCTTTTTATACATGGTCGTTTTTTTCGGCTAAAACGCCTTACTATACATGGTCGTTTTTTTCAGCTAAAAACGCCTTACTATACATGGTCTTTTTTTTTTTTGGCTAAAAACGCCTTACTATACATGGTCTTTTTTTCGCTAAAAAGCCTTACTATACATGGTCGTTTTTTTCGGCCTAAAACGCCTTACTATACATGGTCGTTTTTTTCAGCTAAAAAGCCTTACTAACAGGTCGTTTTTTTCGCTAAAAAGCCTTACTATACAGGTCGTTTTTTTTGCTAAAAAGCCTTACTATACATGGTCTTTTTTTCGGCCTAAAACGCCTTTTTATACATGGTCGTTTTTTTCGGCTAAAAGCCTTACATACATGGTCGTTTTTTTCAGCTAAAAACCCTTACTATACATGGTCGTTTTTTTCAGCTAAAAATGCCTTACTATACAGGTCGTTTTTTTCGCTAAAAAGCCTTACTATACATGGTCGTTTTTTCGGCCTAAAACGCCTTACTTCCATGGTCGTTTTTTTTCGGCCTAAAACGCCTTACTATACATGGTCGTTTTTTTCAGCTAAAAATGCCTTACTATACATGGTGTTTTTTTCGCTAAA
>NW_028297007.1:0-8269 GCF_051943395.1 Hippocampus bargibanti
AAAACCACCATGTATAGTAAGGCGTTTTTAAAAAAACCCCCCATGTATAGTAAGGCGTTTTTGCAAAAAAACCACAATGTATAGTAAGGCGTTTTTACCGAAAAAAACCACAATGTATAGTAAGGGGTTTTTATTTGGAAAAAAAACACCATGTATATTAAGGGGTTTTTAGGGAAAAAAACACCATGTATATAAGGCGTTTTTTTGGGAAAAAAAACCCACCATGTATAGTAAGGCGTTTTTAAAAAAAAACACCATGGATATTAAGGCGTTTTTAGCCAAAAAAAAAACATGGATATTAAGGCGTTTTTACCGAAAAAAAACAATGTATAGTAAGGCGTTTTTACCGGAAAAAAACACCAATGTATATTAAGGCGTTTTTATTCGAAAAAAAACACCATTATATTAAGGCGTTTTTACCAAAAAAAACCCACCCATATAGTAAGGCGTTTTTACCAAAAAACCAACCATGGATATTAAGGCGTTTTTAGCCAAAAAAAAAAACATGGATATTAAGGCGTTTTACCGGAAAAAAAACAATGTAAGTAAGGCGTTTTTACCGAAAAAAAACAATGTAAGTAAGGCGTTTTCAGCCGGAAAAAAAACACCATTATAGTAAGGCGTTTTTAGCCAAAAAAAAAACCCAAATATTAAGGCGTTTTTAGCCAATAAAAAACAACCATGGATATTAAGGCGTTTTTAGCCAAAAAAAAAAACATGGATATTAAGGCGTTTTTACCGGGAAAAAAAACAATGTAAGTAAGGCGTTTTCACGGAAAAAAACACCAATGTAAGTAAGGCGTTTTCAGCCGGAAAAAAAAACACCATTATAGTAAGGCGTTTTTAGCCAAAAAAAACCCAACCATATATTAAGGCGTTTTTAGCCAATAAAAAACAACCATGGATATTAAGGCGTTTTTAGCCAAAAAAAAAACCATGGATATTAAGGCGTTTTTGCCGGAAAAAAAACAATGTATAGTAAGGCGTTTTTACCGAAAAAAAACACCAATGTATAGTAAGGCGTTTTTATTCGAAAAAAAAACCCCATATAGTAAGGCGTTTTTACCAAAAAAAAACCACCATATAGTAAGGCGTTTTTACCAAAAAAAACCACCATGGATATTAAGGCGTTTTTAGCCAAAAAAAAAACATGGATATTAAGGCGTTTTACCGAAAAAAAACAATGTATAGTAAGGCGTTTTTGCAGAAAAAAACCACAATGTATAGTAAGGCGTTTTCAGCCGGAAAAAAAACACCATTATAGTAAGGCGTTTTTAGCCAAAAAAAACCCACCCATATATTAAGGCGTTTTTAGCCAATAAAAAACAACCATGGATATTAAGGCGTTTTTAGCCAAAAAAAAAACCATGGATATTAAGGCGTTTTCACCGAAAAAAAACAATGTATAGTAAGGCGTTTTTACAAAAAAAACCACCAATGTATAGTAAGGCGTTTTTACCAAAAAAAACACCATTATAGTAAGGCGTTTTTAGCCAAAAAAAAAACCAAATATTAAGGCGTTTTTAGCCAATAAAAAACAACCATGGATATTAAGGCGTTTTTAGCCAAAAAAAAACATGGATATTAAGGCGTTTTACCGAAAAAACACAAAAAAGCTTTTTAAAGCCGGAAAAAAAAACCACAATTATAGTAAGGCGTTTTTAGCCAAAAAAAAACCAATATAGGGTTTTTAAAAAAAACAACCATGATTTAAGGCGTTTTTGGGAAAAAAAACAAATGGATAAGGCGTTTTTCAGAAAAAAAAAGTATGTAAGTGGCGTTTTGAAAAAAAACCCACCAATTATAGTAAGGCGTTTTTAGCCAAAAAAAAACCCAATATAGGGTTTTTAAAAAAAACAACCAGGATATTAAGGCGTTTTTGGGAAAAAAAACAAATGGATAAGGCGTTTTTCAGAAAAAAAAAGTATGTAAGGGTTTTTTTGAAAAAAAACCCAATTATAAGGGTTTTTTAAAAAAAAAACCACCATTATAGTAAGGCGTTTTTCGCCAAAAAAAAAACCAATATAGAAGGGTTTTTGCCAAAAAAAACCAAATATAAAGGCGTTTTTGAAAAAAAACAAATGGATAAGGCGTTTTTCAGGGAAAAAAAGTATGTAAGGGTTTTTTTGAAAAAAAACCCAATTATAAGGGTTTTTTAAAAAAAAAACCACCCATTATAAAGGGTTTTTCCCAAAAAAAAAACCAAACTATTAAGGCCTCCAATAAAAAAAAGGTTTTAAGGCGGAAATAAAAAAAAGGTTTAAGCGACCAAAGTATGTAAGGGCGTTTTGAAAAAAAAACCCACCAATTATAGTAAGGCGTTTTTAGCCAAAAAAAACCCCCCATATAAAGGGTTTTTACCAAAAAAAACCAATTAAGGGTTTTTGCCAAAAAAAACAATGGTAAGGGTTTTTCAGGGAAAAAAAAAGTATGTAAGGTGCGTTTTGAAAAAAAAACCACCAATTATAGTAAGGCGTTTTTAGCCAAAAAAAACCCAACCAATATTAAGGCCGTTTTTAGCCAAAAAAAACAACCATGGATATTAAGGCGTTTTCCGGAAAAAAAAACCATGGTAAAGGGTTTTTCACCGGAAAAAAAAGATGTATAGGGGTTTTTTTGAAAAAAAAACCAATGTAAGGGCGTTTTAAAAAAAAAACCCACCATGTAAGTGGGTTTTCAAAAAAAAAACCAATTAGTGCGAAAAAAAAAAAGGGTTTAACGACCAAAAAAGTATGTAAGTTTTTTTGAAAAAAAACCAAATGTATGTTAGGCCAAAAAAAAACCCATTATAAAGGGTTTTTCAAAAAAAAAACCAATTAGTAAGGCCGGAAAAAAAAAAAAGGTTTAACGAAAACCAAAAAAGTATGTAAGTTTTTTTTGGAAAAAAAACCAAATGTAAGTTAAGGCGAAAAAAAAAAAAAAAAAAACCCCACCATGTATAGTAAGGCGTTTTTATTTGAAAAAACCACCATGTATAGTAAGGCGTTTTTAGCAAAAAAACCCCACCATGTATAGTAAGGCGTTTTTGACACGAAAAAAACCACAATGTATAGTAAGGCGTTTTTATTCGGAAAAAAAAAACACCATGTATAGTAAGGGGTTTTTATTTGGAAAAAAACACCATGTATATTAAGGCGTTTTCAGCCGGGAAAAAAAACCCCACCATGTATAGTAAGGCGTTTTTATTTGAAAAAACCACCATGTATAGTAAGGCGTTTTTAGCCAATAAAAAACAAACATGGATATTAAGGCGTTTTCAGCCGGAAAAAAAGACTATGTATAGTAAGGCGTTTTTGACACGAAAAAAACCACAATGTATAGTAAGGCGTTTTTATTCGGAAAAAAAACACCATGTATATTAAGGCGTTTTCAGCCAAAAAAAAACCCCACCCACTATAGTAAGGCGTTTTTATTCGAAAAAAACCACCATGTATAGTAAGGCGTTTTTAGCCAATAAAAAACAAACATGGATATTAAGGCGTTTTCAGCCGGAAAAAAAGACTATGTATAGTAAGGCGTTTTTGACACGAAAAAACCACAATGTACAGTAAGGCGTTTTCAGCCGGAAAAAAAACACTATGTATAGTAAGGCGTTTTCAGCCGAAAAAAAACCCACCCACTATAGTAAGGCGTTTTTAGCCAATAAAAAACAACCATGGATATTAAGGCGTTTTTAGCCAATAAAAAACAACCATGGATATTAAGGCGTTTTCAGCCGGAAAAAAAGACTATGTATAGTAAGGCGTTTTTGACACGAAAAAACCACAATGTATAGTAAGGCGTTTTTATTCGGAAAAAAAACACCATGTATAGTAAGGCGTTTTCAGCCAAAAAAAAAACCCCACCCACTATAGTAAGGCGTTTTTAGCCAATAAAAAACAACCATGGATATTAAGCCGTTTTTAGCCAATAAAAAACAACCATGGATATTAAGGCGTTTTCAGCTGGAAAAAAAGACTATGTATAGTAAGGCGTTTTTCACACGAAAAAACCACAATGTATAGTAAGGCGTTTTTATTCGGAAAAAAAACACCATGTATAGTAAGGCGTTTTCAGCCAATAAAAAACAACCATGGATATTAAGGCGTTTTTAGCCAATAAAAAACAACCATGGATATTAAGGCGTTTTCAGCCGGAAAAAAAGACTATGTATAGTAAGGCGTTTTTGACACGAAAAAACCACAATGTATAGTAAGGCGTTTTTATTCGAAAAAAAAAACACCATGTATAGTAAGGCGTTTTCAGCCAAAAAAAAAACCCACCCACTATAGTAAGGCGTTTTTAGCCAATAAAAAACAAACATGGATATTAAGGCGTTTTCAGCCGGAAAAAAAGACTATGTATAGTAAGGCGTTTTTGACACGAAAAAACCACAATGTATAGTAAGGCGTTTTTATTCGGAAAAAAAACACCATGTATATTAAGGCGTTTTCAGCCAAAAAAAACCCCACCCACTATAGTAAGGCGTTTTTATTCGAAAAAAAACCACCATGTATAGTAAGGCGTTTTTAGCCAATAAAAAACAAACATGGATATTAAGGCGTTTTCAGCCGGAAAAAAAGACTATGTATAGTAAGGCGTTTTTGACACGAAAAAACCACAATGTATAGTAAGGCGTTTTCAGCCGGAAAAAAAACCCACCCACTATAGTAAGGCGTTTTTAGCCAATAAAAAACAACCATGGATATTAAGGCGTTTTTAGCCAATAAAAAACAACCATGGATATTAAGGCGTTTTCAGCCGGAAAAAAAGACTATGTATAGTAAGGCGTTTTTGACACGAAAAAAACCACAATATATAGTAAGGCGTTTTTATTCGGAAAAAAAAACACCATGTATAGTAAGGCGTTTTCAGCCAAAAAAAAAACCCCACCCACTATAGTAAGGCGTTTTTGCCAATAAAAAAACAACCATGGATATTAAGGCGTTTTTAGCCAATAAAAAACAACCATGGATATTAAGGCGTTTTCAGCCGGAAAAAAAAAGATATGTATAGTAAGGCGTTTTTGACACGAAAAAACCACAATGTATAGTAAGGCGTTTTTATTCGGAAAAAAAAACACCATGTATAGTAAGGCGTTTTCAGCCAAAAAAAAAACCCCACCCACTATAGTAAGGCGTTTTTATTCGAAAAAACCACCATGTATAGTAAGGCGTTTTTAGCCAATAAAAAACAAACATGGATATTAAGGCGTTTTCAGCCGGAAAAAAAGACTATGTATAGTAAGGCGTTTTTGACACGAAAAAACCACAATGTATAGTAAGGCGTTTTTCAGCCGAAAAAAAAACCCACCCACTATAGTAAGGCGTTTTTAGCCAATAAAAAAACAACCATGGATATTAAGGCGTTTTTAGCCAATAAAAAAAACCATGGATATTAAGGCGTTTTCAGCCGGAAAAAAAGACTATGTATAGTAAGGCGTTTTTGACACGAAAAAAACCACAATGTATAGTAAGGCGTTTTTATTCGGAAAAAAAAAACCATGTATAGTAAGGCGTTTTCAGCCAAAAAAAAAACCCCACCCACTATAGTAAGGCGTTTTTCGCCAATAAAAAACAACCATGGATATTAAGGCGTTTTTAGCCAATAAAAAACAACCATGGATATTAAGGCGTTTTCAGCCGGAAAAAAAGACTATGTATAGTAAGGCGTTTTTGACACGAAAAAACCACAATGTATAGTAAGGCGTTTTTATTCGGAAAAAAAAAAACCATGTATAGTAAGGCGTTTTCAGCCAAAAAAAAACCCCACCCACTATAGTAAGGCGTTTTTCGCCAATAAAAAAAAACCATGGATATTAAGGCGTTTTTAGCCAATAAAAAAACAACCATGGATATTAAGGCGTTTTCAGCCGGAAAAAAAAAGACTATGTATAGTAAGGCGTTTTTGACACGAAAAAAACCACAATGTATAGTAAGGCGTTTTCAGCCGAAAAAAAAAACCCACCCACTATAGTAAGGCGTTTTTTAGCCAATAAAAAACCACCATGTATAGTAAGGCGTTTTTAGCCAATAAAAAAAAACCATGGATATTAAGGCGTTTTCAGCCGGAAAAAAAAGACTATGTATAGTAAGGCGTTTTTGACACGAAAAAACCACAATGTATAGTAAGGCGTTTTCAGCCGAAAAAAAACCCACCCACTATAGTAAGCCGTTTTTAGCCAATAAAAAACAACCATGGATATTAAGGCGTTTTCAGCCGGAAAAAAAGACTATGTATAGTAAGGCGTTTTTGACACGAAAAAAACCACAATGTATAGTAAGGCGTTTTTATTCGGAAAAAAAAACCATGTATATTAAGGCGTTTTCAGCCAAAAAAAAAACCCCACCCACTATAGTAAGGCGTTTTTATTCGAAAAAACCACCATGTATAGTAAGGCGTTTTTAGCCAATAAAAAACAAACATGGATATTAAGGCGTTTTCAGCCGGAAAAAAAGACTATGTATAGTAAGGCGTTTTTGACACGAAAAAACCACAATGTATAGTAAGGCGTTTTCAGCGGAAAAAAAACCCACCCACTATAGTAAGGCGTTTTCAGCCAAAAAAAAACCCCACCCACTATAGTAAGGCGTTTTTAGCCAATAAAAAACAACCATGGATATTAAGGCGTTTTCAGCCGGAAAAAAAGACTATGTATAGTAAGGCGTTTTTGACACGAAAAAACCACAATGTACAGTTAGGCGTTTTCAGCCGAAAAAAAAAACACTATGTATAGTAAGGGGTTTTTATTTGGAAAAAAACACCATGTATAGTAAGGCGTTTTTAGGCAAAAAAACCCCACCATGTATAGTAAGGCGTTTTTATTTGAAAAAACCACCATGTATAGTAAGGCGTTTTCAGCCGGAAAAAAAGACTATGTATAGTAAGGCGTTTTTGACACGAAAAAACCACAATGTATAGTAAGGCGTTTTTATTCGGAAAAAAAACACCATGTATAGTAAGGCGTTTTCAGCCAAAAAAAAACCCCACCCACTATAGTAAGGCGTTTTTAGCCAATAAAAAACAAACATGGATATTAAGGCGTTTTCAGCCGGAAAAAAAGACTATGTATAGTAAGGCGTTTTTGACACGAAAAAACCACAATGTATAGTAAGGCGTTTTCAGCCGAAAAAAAAACCCACCCACTATAGTAAGGCGTTTTTAGCCAATAAAAAAAACCATGGATATTAAGGCGTTTTTAGCCAATAAAAAACAACCATGGATATTAAGGCGTTTTCAGCCGGAAAAAAAGACTATGTATAGTAAGGCGTTTTTTGACACGAAAAAAACCACAATGTATAGTAAGGCGTTTTCAGCCGAAAAAAAAAACCCACCCACTATAGTAAGGGCGTTTTTAGCCAATAAAAAACAACCATGGATATTAAGGCGTTTTCAGCCGGAAAAAAAAAAGACTATGTATAGTAAGGCGTTTTTGACACGAAAAAACCACAATGTATAGTAAGGCGTTTTTATTCGGAAAAAAAAACACCATGTATATTAAGGCGTTTTCAGCCAAAAAAAAAAACCCCACCCACTATAGTAAGGCGTTTTTATTCGAAAAAACCACCATGTATAGTAAGGCGTTTTTAGCCAATAAAAAACAAACATGGATATTAAGGCGTTTTCAGCCGGAAAAAAAGACTATGTATAGTAAGGCGTTTTTGACACGAAAAAAACCACAATGTATAGTAAGGCGTTTTCAGCCGAAAAAAAACCCACCCACTATAGTAAGGCGTTTTTTTAGCCAAAAAAAACAACCATGGATATTAAGGCGTTTTTAGCCAATAAAAAACAACCATGGATATTAAGGCGTTTTCAGCCGGAAAAAAAGACTATGTATAGTAAGGCGTTTTTGACACGAAAAAACCCAATGTATAGTAAGGCGTTTTTATTCGGAAAAAAAACACCATGTATAGTAAGGCGTTTTCAGCCAAAAAAAAACCCCACCCACTATAGTAAGGCGTTTTTAGCCAATAAAAAACAACCATGGATATTAAGGCGTTTTTAGCCAATAAAAAACAACCATGGATATTAAGGCGTTTTCAGCCGGAAAAAAAGACTATGTATAGTAAGGCGTTTTTGACACGAAAAAAACCACAATGTATAGTAAGGCGTTTTTATTCGGAAAAAAAACACCATGTATAGTAAGGCGTTTTCAGCCAAAAAAAAAACCCCCCCACTATAGTAAGCCGTTTTTAGCCAATAAAAAACAACCATGGATATTAAGGCGTTTTTAGCCAATAAAAAACAACCATGGATATTAAGGCGTTTTCAGCCGGAAAAAAAGACT
>NW_028297008.1:0-37500 GCF_051943395.1 Hippocampus bargibanti
GCAAGGACAACAATCTCCGTCTGAATGTGGAGAAGACGAAGGAGATTGTTGTGGACTTCAGGAGAGTGCGCCCCCAGCATGCTCCACTAACCATCGACGGTGCTGCAGTGGAGAGAGTAGCAGCACCAAGTTCCTGGGAGTGCACATATCCGAAGACCTGTCTTGGAGCCACAACACGGCATCAATGGCCAAGAGAGCCCACCAGCGCCTGTACTTCCTCCGCAAGCTCAAAAGAGTTGGAGCCCCGACCCCCATCACGACCTCCTTCTACCGCGGTACCATAGAGAGCATCCTGACCAGCTGTATCACTGTGTGGTACGGCGCCTGCACCGTGTCCTGCCGTAAGACTCTGCAGCGTATCGTGAGGACAGCTGAGAAGATCATCGGTGTCTCTCTCCCCCCCCTTCAGGACATCTACAACACCCGCCTCACCCGCAGAGCCATCCGGATCGCTGGCGATCCCACCCACCCCTCCCACAGCCTCTTCAGCCTGCTGCCATCGGGTCGGAGACTGCGGAGTCTCCGAGCCAAGACCAGCAGGCTCAAGGACAGTTTCTGCCACCAGGCAGTCCGGAGACTCAACTCCCTCCCAGCCCTGCCCAGCCTGCCCCTTCCCACTGCCACACTCACCGAACTCTGAGTACACGCTACATGCTGTACGATCATCCTGAACTCTATTTTTTTGTTATTTCTCATTAGACAAGACCTCACTTCAACCCTTTCTAGTTGTTTGTTTTTGCAATTACGACATTACGTCACTTTATGTACGTCACTTCCTCACTTTACATATGTCACTACCTCACTTTACATATGTCACTGCCTCACTTTCCAGACGACACTACCTCACTTTACATACAGAAATTACATGTATTGTTTGTTGTCAATTGTATGTCTTTTTTAGCCACGTTATAAGTGCCTTGCATGTCTTGCACGCTGGGTCCGAGAGGACATTAATTTCATCTGTGCTGTATGTCATGCATATTAGCATATTTGACAATAAAGCTGACTTTGACTTTGACTTTGACTTTGACTAATCCTAACAAGTAACCCTAACCCTAACAAGGAACCCTATAAAGTGACCCCAGAAAGTAACCCTAGCCCTAACAAGTAACCCTAAACCTAATAAGTAACCCCAGAAAGTAACCCTAACCCTGACAAGTAACCCTAATCCGAACAAGTAACCTTAACCCTAACAAGTAACCCTAACAAGTAACCCCAGAAAGTAACCCTAGCCCTAACAAGTAACCCTAAGAACTAAACCCAGAAAGTAACCCTAGCCCTAACAAGTAACCTTAGCAAGTAAACCCAGAAACTAACCATAGCCCTAACAACTAACTTTAAGAAGTAAACCCAGAAAGTAACCATAGCCCTAACAAGTAACCCTAAGAAGTAAACCCAGAAAGTAACCCTAGCCATAACAAGTAACCCTAACAAGTAAACCCAGAACGTAACCATAGGCCTAACAAGTAACCCTAACAAGTAACCCCAGCAAGTAACCTTAACCCTGACAAGTAACCCTAAGAAGTAACCCTAACAAGTAAACCCAGAAAGTAACCATAGCCCTAACAAGTAATTCTAACAAGTAAACCCAGAACGTAACCCTAGCCATAACAAGTAACCCTAACAAGTAACCCCAGCAAGTAACCTTAACCCTAACCAGTAACCCTAACAAGTAACCCCAACAAGTAACCATAAACCTAATAAGTAACCCCAGAAAGTAACCTTAACCCTGACAAGTAACCCTAACAAGTAACCCCAGAAAGTAACACCATACCTAACAAGTAACCGTAACAATTGACCCCAGGAAATAACCCTAACCGTGACAAGTAACCCTAACAAGTAAACCCAGAACGTAACCATAGGCCTAACAAGTAACCCTAACAAGTAAACCCAGAACGTAACCCTAGCCATAACAAGTAACCCTAACAAGTAAACTCAGAAAGTAACCTTAACCCTGACAAGTAACCCTAATCCTAACAAGTAACCCTAACCCTAACAAGGAACCCTAAAAATTAACCCCAGAAAGAAACCCTAGGCCTAACAAGTAACCCTAAGAAGTAAACCAAGAAAGTAACCCTAGCCCTAACAAGTAACCCTAACAAGTAAACCCAGAAAGTAACCATAGACCTAACAAGTAACCCTAAGAAGTAAACCCAGAAAGTAACCCTAGCCCTAACAAGTAACCCTTACAAGTAAACCCAGAAAGTAACCCTAGCCATAACAAGTAACCCTAAAATGTAACCCCAGAAAGTAACCCTAACCCTGACAAGTACCCTAATCCTAACAAGTAACCCCAGAAAGTAACCTTAACCCTGACAAGTAACCATAACAAGTAAACCCAGAAAGTAACCATAGCCCTAACAAGTAAACCTTACAAGTAAACCCAGAACGTAACCCTAGCCATAACATGTAACCCTAACAAGTAACCTTAACCCTGACAAGTAACCCTAACCAGTAACCCTAAAAGGTAACCCCAGAAAGTAACCCTAACCCCGACAAGTAGCCCTAATCCTAACAAGTAACCCAAACCCTTACAAGGAACCCTAAAAAGTAACCCCAGAAAGTAACCCTAACAAGTAAACCCAGAAAGTAACCCTAGCCCTAACAAGTAACCCTAACACGTAAACCCAGAAAGTAACTCTAGCCCTAACAAGTAACCCTAAGAAGTAAACCCAGAAAATAACCCTAGCCCTAACAAGTAACCCTAACAGTAACACCAAAAAGTAACCCTAACCCTAACAAGTAACCGTAACAATTGACCCCAGGAAATATCACTAACCGTGACAAGTAACTCTAACCCTAACAACTAACCCTAACAACTAACCCCAGAAAGTAACCTTAACCCGACAAGTAACCGAATAAGTAACACTAACTCTTACAAGTAAACCTACCAAGTGTCGCTAACAAGTAACCCCAGCAAGTATCCCTAACGCTAACAAGTATCCCTAACAAGTAACCCCAGCAAGTAACCCTAACCCTAACAAAGAACCCTCACCCTGACAAGCCGAGAAAGTAACCTTAACCCTAATAAGTAACCACAGAAAGTAACCTTTAAACTGACAAGTAACCCTAATCCTAACAAGTAACCCTAACCCTAACAAGGAACCCTATAAAGTGACCCCAGAAAGTAACCCTAGCCCTAACAAGTAACCCTAAGAAGTAAACCCAGAAAGTAACCCTAGCCCTAACAAGTAACCCTAACAAGTAAACCCAGAAAGTAACCACAGCCCTAACAAGTAACCCTAAGAAGTAAACCCAGAAAGTAACCCTAGCCCTAACAAGTAACCCTAACAAGTAAACCCAGAAAGTAACCCTAGCCCTAACAAGTAACCCTAAGCCTAACAAGTAACCCTGACAAGTAACCCCAGAATGTAACCTTCACCCTGACAAGTAACCCTAACAAGTAAACCCAGAAAGTAACCCTAGCCCTAACAAGTAACCCTAACAAGTAAATCCAGAAAGTAACCATAGCCCTAACAAATAACCCTAACAAGTAAACCCAGAAAGTAACCCTAACCCTGACAAGTAACCCTAATCCGAACAAGTAACCTTAACCCTAACAAGTAACCCTAAGAAGTAACCCCAGAAAGTAACCCTAGCCCTAACAAGTAACCTTAGCAAGTAAACCCAGAAACTAACCACAGCCCTAACAACTAACTTTAAGAGGTAAACCCAGAAAGTAACCATAGCCCTAACAAGTAACCCTAAGCAGTAAACCCAGAACGTAACCATAGGCCTAACAAGTAACCCTAACAAGTAACCCCAGCAAGTAACCTTAACCCTGACAAGTAACCCTAAGAAGTAACCCTAACAAGTAAACCCAGAAAGTAACCATAGCCCTAACAAGTAACTCTAACAAGTAAACCCAGAACGTAACCCTAGCCATAACAAGTAACCCTAACAAGTAACCCCAGCAAGTAACCTTAACCCTAACCAGTAACCCTAACAAGTAACCCCAACAAGTAACCATAAACCTAATAAGTAACCCCAGAAAATAACCTTAACCCTGACAAGTAACCCTAAGAAGTAACCCTAACAAGTAAACCCAGAAAGTAACCCTAGCCCTAACAAGTAAACCCAGAACGTAACCATAGGCCTAACAAGTAACCCTAACAAGTAAACCCAGAACGTAACCCTAGCCATAACAAGTAACCCTAACAAGTAAACCCAGAACGTAACCCTAGCCATAACAAGTAACCCTAACAAGTAAACCCAGAAAGTAACCCTAGCCCGAACAAGTAACCCTAACAAGTAAACCCAGAAAGTAACCCTAGCCATAACAAGTAACCTTAAAAGGTAACCCCAGGAAGTAACCCTAACCTAGGCAAGTAACCCTAATCCTTACAAGGAACCCTAAATAACCCCAGAAAGTAACCCTAACAAGTAAACCCAGAAAGTAACCCTAACAAGTAAACCCAGAAAGTAACCCTAGCCCTAACAAGTAACCCTAACACGTAAACCCAGAAAGTAACTCTAGCCCTAACAAGTAACCCTAAGAAGTAAACCCAGAAAATAACCCTAGCCCTAACAAGTAACCCTAACAAGTAACACCAAAAAGTAACCCTAACCCTAACAGTAACCGTAACAATTGACCCCAGGAAATATCACTAACCGTGACAAGTAACTCTAACCCTAACAACTAACCCTAACAACTAACCCCAGAAAGTAACCTTAACCCGACAAGTAACCGAATAAGTAACACTAACTCTTACAAGTAAACCTACCAAGTGTCGCTAACAAGTAACCCCAGCAAGTATCCCTAACGCTAACAAGTATCCCTAACAAGTAACCCCAGCAAGTAACCCTAACCCTAACAAAGAACCCTCACCCTGACAAGCCGAGAAAGTAACCTTAACCCTAATAAGTAACCACAGAAAGTAACCTTTAAACTGACAAGTAACCCTAATCCTAACAAGTAACCCTAACCCTAACAAGGAACCCTATAAAGTGACCCCAGAAAGTAACCCTAGCCCTAACAAGTAACCCTAAGAAGTAAACCCAGAAAGTAACCCTAGCCCTAACAAGTAACCCTAACAAGTAAACCCAGAAAGTAACCACAGCCCTAACAAGTAACCCTAAGAAGTAAACCCAGAAAGTAACCCTAGCCCTAACAAGTAACCCTAACAAGTAAACCCAGAAAGTAACCCTAGCCCTAACAAGTAACCCTAAGCCTAACAAGTAACCCTGACAAGTAACCCCAGAATGTAACCTTCACCCTGACAAGTAACCCTAACAAGTAAACCCAGAAAGTAACCCTAGCCCTAACAAGTAACCCTAACAAGTAAATCCAGAAAGTAACCATAGCCCTAACAAATAACCCTAACAAGTAAACCCAGAAAGTAACCCTAACCCTGACAAGTAACCCTAATCCGAACAAGTAACCTTAACCCTAACAAGTAACCCTAAGAAGTAACCCCAGAAAGTAACCCTAGCCCTAACAAGTAACCTTAGCAAGTAAACCCAGAAACTAACCACAGCCCTAACAACTAACTTTAAGAGGTAAACCCAGAAAGTAACCATAGCCCTAACAAGTAACCCTAAGCAGTAAACCCAGAACGTAACCATAGGCCTAACAAGTAACCCTAACAAGTAACCCCAGCAAGTAACCTTAACCCTGACAAGTAACCCTAAGAAGTAACCCTAACAAGTAAACCCAGAAAGTAACCATAGCCCTAACAAGTAACTCTAACAAGTAAACCCAGAACGTAACCCTAGCCATAACAAGTAACCCTAACAAGTAACCCCAGCAAGTAACCTTAACCCTAACCAGTAACCCTAACAAGTAACCCCAACAAGTAACCATAAACCTAATAAGTAACCCCAGAAAATAACCTTAACCCTGACAAGTAACCCTAAGAAGTAACCCTAACAAGTAAACCCAGAAAGTAACCCTAGCCCTAACAAGTAAACCCAGAACGTAACCATAGGCCTAACAAGTAACCCTAACAAGTAAACCCAGAACGTAACCCTAGCCATAACAAGTAACCCTAACAAGTAAACCCAGAACGTAACCCTAGCCATAACAAGTAACCCTAACAAGTAAACCCAGAAAGTAACCCTAGCCCGAACAAGTAACCCTAACAAGTAAACCCAGAAAGTAACCCTAGCCATAACAAGTAACCTTAAAAGGTAACCCCAGGAAGTAACCCTAACCTAGGCAAGTAACCCTAATCCTTACAAGGAACCCTAAATAACCCCAGAAAGTAACCCTAACAAGTAAACCCAGAAAGTAACCCTAACAAGTAAACCCAGAAAGTAACCCTAGCCCTAACAAGTAACCCTAACACGTAAACCCAGAAAGTAACTCTAGCCCTAACAAGTAACCCTAAGAAGTAAACCCAGAAAATAACCCTAGCCCTAACAAGTAACCCTAACAAGTAACACCAAAAAGTAACCCTAACCCTAACAGTAACCGTAACAATTGACCCCAGGAAATATCACTAACCGTGACAAGTAACTCTAACCCTAACAACTAACCCTAACAACTAACCCCAGAAAGTAACCTTAACCCGACAAGTAACCGAATAAGTAACACTAACTCTTACAAGTAAACCTACCAAGTGTCGCTAACAAGTAACCCCAGCAAGTATCCCTAACGCTAACAAGTATCCCTAACAAGTAACCCCAGCAAGTAACCCTAACCCTAACAAAGAACCCTCACCCTGACAAGCCGAGAAAGTAACCTTAACCCTAAGAAGTAACCCCAGAAAGTAACCTTTAAACTGACAAGTAACCCTAATCCTAACAAGTAACCCTAACCCTAACAAGGAACCCTATAAAGTGACCCCAGAAAGTAACCCTAGCCCTAACAAGTAACCCTAAGAAGTAAACCCAGAAAGTAACCCTAGCCCTAACAAGTAACCCTAACAAGTAAACCCAGAAAGTAACCACAGCCCTAACAAGTAACCCTAAGAAGTAAACCCAGAAAGTAACCCTAGCCCTAACAAGTAACCCTAACAAGTAAACCCAGAAAGTAACCCTAGCCCTAACAAGTAACCCTAAGCCTAACAAGTAACCCTAACAAGTAACTCCAGCAAGTAACCTTAACCCTGACAAGTAACCCTAAGAAGTAACCCTAACAAGTAAACCCAGAAAGTAACCCTAGCCCTAACAAGTAACCCTAACAAGTAAACCCAGAAAGTAACCCTAGCCCGAACAAGTAACCCTAACAAGTAAACACAGAAAGTAACCTTAACCCTGACAAGTAACCTTAACCCTGACAAGTAACCCCAGAATGTAACCTTCAGCCTGACAAGTAACCCTAACAAGTAAACCCAGAAAGTAACCCTAGCCCTAACAAGTAACCTTAACAAGTAAATCAGAAAGTAACCATAGCCCTAACAAATAACCCTAACAAGTAAACCCAGAAAGTAACCCTAACCCTGACAAGTAACCCTAATCCGAACAAGTAACCTTAACCCTAACAAGTAACCCTAACAAGTAACCCCAGAAAGTAACCCTAGCCCTAACAAGTAACCCTAAGAAGTAAACCCAGAAAGTAACCCTAGCCCTAACAAGTAACCTTAGCAAGTAAACCCAGAAACTAACTGATAGAGTGTTTATGCACATTAGTAAACATATTACGTTATTTCATGTTTAGATTAAGTAAACATATGTTTTTTCATGTTTAGCTTAGTATATATATATATATGCACGTTTAATTTCAGTCTAATTTAGTTAAATAAAACTATCAGTCTTATTAGTACAATAGCCGTGGAAGGAAAAGGCAGCGGCTCCAACTTCAATCTGAGACCCGCCCAACACTGAGTTGCTCGTAACCGATTGGACGGGAAAGGTCGACTTGTTCGCAACTGATTGGACAACAGATCGCCACTCTGTATGTTTAAAAACTTGTCGGAGCGGGAGCTCGTTCTCTTTTGCTTTTTCTCTTTGTTCTTTGTGCTCTTGTGCTCATGTCTTCGTCCCACCGAGACGAGAAGTGCTTTCTCTGTCTCATTAGAATAAAGTAGTTTTTTGTTCACCATCTATTGTACTTGCTGATATTTTTATCAAGTGAACTCCAGACAATGCGCGAACCAGGAAAGACAAACGAAGTTTTAACCGGACATTAATTGGTGCCAAGAAACCCGTGCCAAGTCAATCAATCTTTGCGTGAGGACCACATTGGGCGACCAGTCAAGGCGAGACGGGAGCTAAAGAAGCTCCTGGTGGTTGACCCGTTTTATGATTTTTTGACTGGAGACCCGCATTGAGATGCGCGTCAAATCTGCTCTTTGATTGGGGCGACCTACGGAAGAAACGAAGATTTTTTTCGTTCTTCACTGAAGCCTGCTCCTGCAATCCTCCGCTCGAGAGACGGAAAGAATCACAACTTTCTGGTGGCGTTGTGACTCCTCGCGTTCTGGCTGAAGGACTACACGGCAGCATTCAAAGTTCACTAAGTAAGTAGCGCGCTAGCTAGCAGCCATTGTTTGAATGCATTGTGAGACCTCTTCTTGGCCAGAGACGGTCTCTTTCCACTTGACTCACGTACGGACCGGTGTGAAGCGATTTTCGTTAGGCAAGGTGGCCAAATGAGAATACGTGTGCCGGTGGAGGAGTGCATATTAAGGTGCACGCAATATCCACACGCCGAATTGTGAATCGGAAGTTTTCCAGCGAAAGAATATTGTTCACAAGGTGGTGATAGCTGGGATTCAGTTTGTGTGGTGGACCGCTTTTATTCTGAAGAGCGGAAGTGTTTTAGGGCAGCTGCCATAGTACTGAGTCGAGAGGAAAGAAATAAGATCAAAAATACATTCTTAACTTGGGTTGTCTATGCTAGCATCGTGGCACAGAGAAAGTTCTTTGTCTCGGAGAGAAAAAAGGGTGGGGGCGAAGTCATTTGAGCCGTTGTGTGTGTGTGTGTGTGCGTGTGTGCGTAAGAGCATTCCTTGTGTGTGTGCGTGAACGCGCATCCTGGCTGAGGATTGGCGCGAATCACGCCCTTTGTTCTTGGGTTTGAATCAACATCGCGAGGTGTGCTTCCTTTCTTGTGATAGCTAAAGAAGGAATTTGTTGTTGCAATCGTGAAAATGGGTGCTATTTTTTCTAAAAAGACCCCAATTCATAGGGACGTAGAGTTTATGTCCAAAAAGTTCTCAGGTAGCGAACTTTATTGCAAGAAGTGGATGGACTGTAGTACGTTCTCTGGTTCTTTGCAACTCCAGCCTTTGACGGAAGTCTTGTTTCGATTGAAACTTCAGGAAGCATCCGCGATGAAAAAATATCTTGGAAAGATACGTGCCGAGATAATTGCCTGCGAAGCTTGGATTGCGCAAGCAAAAATCAGAGAGAGAGAAATGGAAGCCAAACGGATGAAAAAAGAGGAGAAAGCGATAGTTGCAATGTCTTCCAAAGTGAGCTCTGACGATGAAACTGTGGCTTCGTCTGTTGCACATCCCAATGAAAAGTTGGTGGAAAATGGAAAGCAGCCATTGTTCCAATCCCCAGGGCTCCCCCACGGGAGGCGAGGGGGAGAGGCGGGGGGCTGCGCCGAGAAGGCCCCACGACCCCCCTCCTCCGCGGAGCTGAAGAAAGGGGAGGACGCCATTTGTTCAACCCCTGTGGGGCGGGTGGGCCCCCCTGGGTGGGCCCCCCAGGTGATGACTCCAAATGTCTGTTGGGCAGACCAGCAGAATGGAGCGCTTATGACCCCTACTGGAGGAATACGAGGATTACAACCTGAGATGGCAAATCAGATTGCTGCTGATTGTGTCTCTTCGCGTACGAGGAGCAAAGCAAATTGTTCTGGACAATTGTATCCGTTTGAAGAGTTGAATGGAATTGAAATTAATAATGGAAGCGACTGTGACGCTATGCCACTCATTCAGGTAGCAAATCCTAATTCTTCAAGCATACATGATCAAACTATCTTGGTTTATCGGCCATGGGGCGACAGTGATGTTGCAGAGGCGTGTAAAGGACTAGGTGATGTTGTTGAAAATGCAGAAAGTTGGACTGAGAATTTTGAGGAATTATGTGCTTCTTATCAGTTGAATGGACAAGAAACACTTAAGGTTCTCAGGAGATGCTTGGGACACCATTGGAATCGGGTGAAAGGTGACTTTACTGGGAAAACATCGATGGGAACGAATATGACGTACGAGGAAGCGACAACCCAACGGAGATTGATTTGTGAAAACATCCGAACATTATGGAAAAAAAACACCAAACTTTGGCTTAATTCAGAATTGTAGACAGTTACGTGGGGAAGATATTAACATTTTTCGGGGACGCTTGGAAAATGTTTTTCGAAACCACTGCTGTATTCCTGAATCTGCTGATGAGAATTCCATATATGTCAACCAATTCAAGCAAACATTTTTGCAGAATTTGACGCCGGAAATTGGAGATTTCATTCGCAAACATTATGTCCAACACCGGACTGGAAGGTTGGTTGATCTCATGGAATGGGCAATACACGCCCAAGAAGTGGTGAGAAAAAAGTGGGGAAATGGTGCAGATTCGCCGATGGAACATGTGATGGCATCTACCATGGGTAACATAATGGAGAACGTGTTATACCAGGATCGGATCAAGAGACGGATGCCGCACAATGATCAATGCTACAGTTGTGGCAGTGTAGGGCATATGGCTCGCCACTGCAAAAAGAAACCTATACCGAAAAGGAAACATGGGAAATCTTACAGACCTCCACCATATAATACGCGATATGGTGAAGGACATAAAACAAAACATTCAGATTGACGTGAGGAACCCCATTTCAACACTGATGACAACAATCACAACAGTGAGGAATGGGAATCAATAAAACCAGTTGAAATCTTGGATTTGACTAATGTGTTTGCCTTAACCTTACCGGAAAACGAAAAACCTTATTATTGGCTAAAAATCGGGAAAAAGGATGTCAAATTTCTTTGCGATAGTGGTGCATGCAGATCAGTGTTAAGAGACACCATTCCAGGTGTCACTCCGAGTCGACAACAAATTTCTGTGGTATCTGCAGATGGGAAAGTGACATTGTTACCGATTTCCAAACCAATAAAAATTTTAGATGAGGGACTAAGTCCATACAAGGTCACTATGGTCTTGAGTGGAGAGTGTCCTATAAATTTGTTGGGGAGAGACCTGTTACAAAAATTGCGAATAGCGTTAATACCAACAGAAGAAGGGTATAAACCCAAAAAAGTGAATTTTCTGGAGTCCTTCGTAGTTGACGCTATGGGGGACCCAGTAAAGGTCGATTCACTAGAATTATGACTGATGGCCACTTTAGGGGCGGAGGACTTTCCAGACGTCCCTGCCACCCTTTGGTCATCGGGAAAAACTGATGTGGGCTTACTTAAAACAGCGAAACCAGTTGAAGTATTGCCCAAAACGACTTATCGACCAAGACTTAAACAATATCCATTAAAACAGGACGCTATTATTGGCATCACCCCTGTAATACGGGATATGGTGAAAGCTGGTATTTTGATTGAAGACCCAACTTGTGAATGTAATACACCGATATTTCCTGTTAAAAAAGTGGAATCTGGAGTTTGGAGAATGGTGCATGATTTACGACAGGTAAATAAAACCATACAATCACGTGCTCCGTGTGTGCCAGACCCGCACACATTATTGAACAGTTTAAAACCTGACAAAAAATGGTTTACAGTGATTGATTTGAGCAATGCCTTTTTCTCCATTCCGTTACACAAAAATTCACGTCATTGGTTCGGATTTACATTTAATGGGAAAAAATATACATATACAAGATTACCACAAGGGTTTACAGATAGTCCTACAATTTTTTCACAGGAAATGTCTTCGTGTATTGCTGATTTTAAACATCCTGAATCTTCTCAGATTCTTTTGTATGTTGACGACATCTTAATTGCTTCACCGACTGAAGATGAGAACAAGACTGTATCAATAGCTTTGTTCCAGTATTTAGCGAATACAGGTAACAAAGCTTCTTTGGATAAATTGCAGTTCTGTCAACAAGAAGTAGTTTTCTTAGGACATCTTTTGTCAAGAAAGGGAAGAGAGTTGACAACTAAGAGAAAACAGACAATTTTGCAGGTTCCTCGACCTAAGACGAAAAAACAGATGATGACGTTTTTGGGACTGTGCAATTATTGCAGAACTTGGATTCCGCATTATGCACAAGTGACCCAACCATTATTGACACTTATATACCAAGACGAAATGGCACTGAAAGACTCTATTCAGTGGACCGAAGAGGGCAGTAAAGCATTTACAGAATTAAAAAATTTGATAGCAAACACTAGCGTCTTAGCTTTACCTGACTATGACAAACCTTTTGTTCAAACAGTTGACTGCAAAGACAAATACATGACTTCAGTCCTGTTACAAAAGCATGGACAAAAGCTGAGACCAGTTGCATTTTATTCTAAAAGAATAATTCAGATCCAGGCGCTTTGTTGGCAAAATGGTTGTGTGAAATGTTGTACAACAACAAAGAGGTCCACAGCACATGTACTGCCGCAGTCCTGTGTTCCCTTTGCAGGAACAGAGAGGCTGCTGGGCTCCCCGAAGGCGCTGATCAAGGTCTGCACCAAAGTCGGAGGGGCCATTCACCGTGCTGATAACCACGCCAACTGCCATCAAAATCGCCGAGAGGTCCACCTGGGTGCATCAAAGCCACTGCAAAATCGTTCACCAACCAGATCCGGAGCAGGTGGAAGAGAGACGGAGCCAAACCACTCAATAGCCATGGGTTTGGTCCACATCATCTTGCTGTATGAATTAGTGGAGGCAATCCAGATGACGCACGTAAAGCCTCCCATTCCATCAGCCTGCCAAACTCCACCATTGCAACCAACGATGACAGAAAAGTGCCCTAGCATGGCACATCCTGTAGCCTGCTTGCCACTACAAGATGCAGGAATCATCTCATTTCCTCTTAACATCCTCAGGAACGAAGCACGACAAACGGGAAGTGATTACCCTCATGGTTCTTGGTACGCTCGTATCAAGTCAGGGAAGACTTGGACCACTGGTTGGGACTCAGTTGTGGTCCATTCTGAGCCCAAAACAAAATGGGTTCAAAATAGCTGTGCCCAAGAAGCAAAACGAATTGTCAGAAAGATAACTCAAGGGAACTGGTTAGGAACTGGAACTGGCACAATGACAGATATCCAACTCGTTATCGTAACCCACAAGGTTGCGGGATGCATGGACTTGAGACTCTGTCCTGATTTTCGTGAACATCACACTGGTTTTCCTGTAACTATATGCATGTTGTCATCTTTGACAACACCAGTCGTGACATCGCCTTTCCAGCGCAAACCGCACATCAAACCGACAGCCTGGATGGAAACACCTGACAAAAAAGCCCAAAATTCAGATGTCATGGACGCATTATATCAACCATTTGCAGGAGAAAAACATGACTGGAATCCGTTGTTATCAAACACGTGGTATCATTATGCTACATTAATTGCTAAACAAAATAGGAAAAGTAATTGCTTTGTTTGTTCTTTTATGCCACATTCTGTAACGCAACAAAGAGTGCATTCAAAGGTATTTGGAGATAAAATGGCTCGAGCTGCGTATATGTTAATATCTTCGCATAAACCTGATCAACATTTTCCAGTTCTTCGCAATGCTTCGAGAGGAGAGATTGTTCCAAGTTTGGATACCATTTTGGAAACTGAAAATCAGGTTATGACCGAGAGCGGATTGCGATTACCAGTATGCGTTGCAATGTACGGTACAGGTCAAAATCTAGGTTTTATAGATGAGAATAGATGTTTATACGTGCTACCGTTAAACACCAATGTCACCATTTTACCTGTATCTTCACATCTTTGGTGGTTATGTGGTTGGAAAGTATATTCTTTTATTCCTCCGAAAGCCTACGGTATGTGCGCACCTGTTACTGTGACTGACAATACTTTCATCATTACCAGTCGTCCAGCACACCATCATGTGAAAAGAAGAGTGTCGTTTAAGCCCCACGATTCGATCTGGGGAACTGATGTTCCAGAACAATTCAAACACCATAGCACGGGAAGTAAGGTAATGTTAGCTCTTTTTCCACAAATTGGAGTAGCTAAAAACATGCTACGAATTGAAACAATTGACTACAGGTTTCAAGTGTTTGTCAACGCCAGTTTGGAAGTAGATGAAATGCAAAACACTGAAATTGCAGCAATTAGACAAATGGTGCTGCAAAATAGAATGGTTTTGGACCTTTTGACCGCGCCACAAGGGGGCGTCTGTGCTATGGTGGGTGATACTTGTTGTACGTACATACCCGAAGAAGCGAATTCCATAAACATGACTGATGCTCTGTCTGTTGTCAGGGATCTCAGAGATGCCATGGCCAAGGATCACCGGCCTGATCAACCGTGGATCTTTGACGGTCTCTTTGGGGGCTCTTGGTATAAGACTTTGCTCAGACTGTTTATCCCATTCGCAATTGTGATTGTACTTATTTTCTTAGTCATTGGTTGTATTATTCCATGCTTAAGAACAATGCTAATGAATATGATAACTAATTCTCAGGTGAATTACGCAAAGGTTTTGTATCAACAAATGCGTGAAGGGGACCCAGTGTTGTAGCTAGGGATAGTACACCATGGCCAGAGAGTGGTTGCTCCAAAGAACAAAAGCAAAAAAAGAAAACGGAGAGCCGAGAAGGAGTTTTCCTCATTAAAAACCCTCAAAAATGGAGAGGTTATATATCACAGCAGCAAAATTGTGATAGAGGTTTTTCGCCTTCTCCATGGTAAGTTAAATAATATTAGACGTTGGATAGATGAGATTAGAATGGTTCCCTGTGCAATTAGTATGACGTGCATGCATGAAATCTTTTGGAAATGTATGAACTGATGTTTAAATGTACAACAGGAGGGAATGATAGAGTGTTTATGCACATTAGTAAACATATTACGTTATTTCATGTTTAGATTAAGTAAACATATGTTTTTTCATGTTTAGCTTAGTATATATTATGAATTGTGCACGTTTAATTTCAGTCTAATTTAGTTAAATAAAACTATCAGTCTTATTAGTACAATAGCCGTGGAAGGAAAAGGCAGCGGCTCCAACTTCAATCTGAGACCCGCCCAACACTGAGTTGCTCGTAACCGATTGGACGGGAAAGGTCGACTTGTTCGCAACTGATTGGACAACAGATCGCCACTCTGTATGTTTAAAAACTTGTCGGAGCGGGAGCTCGTTCTCTTTTGCTTTTTCTCTTTGTTCTTTGTGCTCTTGTGCTCATGTCTTCGTCCCACCGAGACGAGAAGTGCTTTCTCTGTCTCATTAGAATAAAGTAGTTTTTTGTTCACCATCTATTGTACTTGCTGATATTTTTATCAAGTGAACTCCAGACAATGCGCGAACCAGGAAAGACAAACGAAGTTTTAACCGGACATTAATTGGTGCCAAGAAACCCGTGCCAAGTCAATCAATCTTTGCGTGAGGACCACATTGGGCGACCAGTCAAGGCGAGACGGGAGCTAAAGAAGCTCCTGGTGGTTGACCCGTTTTATGATTTTTTGACGGGAGACCCGCATTGAGATGCGCGTCAAATCTGCTCTTTGATTGGGGCGACCTACGGAAGAAACGAAGATTTTTTTCGTTCTTCACTGAAGCCTGCTCCTGCAATCCTCCGCTCGAGAGACGGAAAGAATCACAACTTTCTGGTGGCGTTGTGACTCCTCGCGTTCTGGCTGAAGGACTACACGGCAGCATTCAAAGTTCACTAAGTAAGTAGCGCGCTAGCTAGCAGCCATTGTTTGAATGCATTGTGAGACCTCTTCTTGGCCAGAGACGGTCTCTTTCCACTTGACTCACGTACGGACCGGTGTGAAGCGATTTTCGTTAGGCAAGGTGGCCAAATGAGAATACGTGTGCCGGTGGAGGAGTGCATATTAAGGTGCACGCAATATCCACACGCCGAATTGTGAATCGGAAGTTTTCCAGCGAAAGAATATTGTTCACAAGGTGGTGATAGCTGGGATTCAGTTTGTGTGGTGGACCGCTTTTATTCTGAAGAGCGGAAGTGTTTTAGGGCAGCTGCCATAGTACTGAGTCGAGAGGAAAGAAATAAGATCAAAAATACATTCTTAACTTGGGTTGTCTATGCTAGCATCGTGGCACAGAGAAAGTTCTTTGTCTCGGAGAGAAAAAAGGGTGGGGGCGAAGTCATTTGAGCCGTTGGTGTGTGTGTGTGTGCGTGTGTGCGTAAGAGCATTCCTTGTGTGTGTGCGTGAACGCGCATCCTGGCTGAGGATTGGCGCGAATCACGCCCTTTGTTCTTGGGTTTGAATCAACATCGCGAGGTGTGCTTCCTTTCTTGTGATAGCTAAAGAAGGAATTTGTTGTTGCAATCGTGAAAATGGGTGCTATTTTTTCTAAAAAGACCCCAATTCATAGGGACGTAGAGTTTATGTCCAAAAAGTTCTCAGGTAGCGAACTTTATTGCAAGAAGTGGATGGACTGTAGTACGTTCTCTGGTTCTTTGCAACTCCAGCCTTTGACGGAAGTCTTGTTTCGATTGAAACTTCAGGAAGCATCCGCGATGAAAAAATATCTTGGAAAGATACGTGCCGAGATAATTGCCTGCGAAGCTTGGATTGCGCAAGCAAAAATCAGAGAGAGAGAAATGGAAGCCAAACGGATGAAAAAAGAGGAGAAAGCGATAGTTGCAATGTCTTCCAAAGTGAGCTCTGACGATGAAACTGTGGCTTCGTCTGTTGCACATCCCAATGAAAAGTTGGTGGAAAATGGAAAGCAGCCATTGTTCCAATCCCCAGGGCTCCCCCACGGGAGGCGAGGGGGAGAGGCGGGGGGCTGCGCCGAGAAGGCCCCACGACCCCCCTCCTCCGCGGAGCTGAAGAAAGGGGAGGACGCCATTTGTTCAACCCCTGTGGGGCGGGTGGGCCCCCCTGGGTGGGCCCCCCAGGTGATGACTCCAAATGTCTGTTGGGCAGACCAGCAGAATGGAGCGCTTATGACCCCTACTGGAGGAATACGAGGATTACAACCTGAGATGGCAAATCAGATTGCTGCTGATTGTGTCTCTTCGCGTACGAGGAGCAAAGCAAATTGTTCTGGACAATTGTATCCGTTTGAAGAGTTGAATGGAATTGAAATGAATAATGGAAGCGACTGTGACGCTATGCCACTCATTCAGGTAGCAAATCCTAATTCTTCAAGCATACATGATCAAACTATCTTGGTTTATCAGCCATGGGGCGACAGTGATGTTGCAGAGGCGTGTAAAGGACTAGGTGATGTTGTTGAAAATGCAGAAAGTTGGACTGAGAATTTTGAGGAATTATGTGCTTCTTATCAGTTGAATGGACAAGAAACACTTAAGGTTCTCAGGAGATGCTTGGGACACCATTGGAATCGGGTGAAAGGTGACTTTACTGGGAAAACATCGATGGGAACGAATATGACGTACGAGGAAGCGACAACCCAACGGAGATTGATTTGTGAAAACATCCGAACATTATGGAAAAAAAACACCAAACTTTGGCTTAATTCAGAATTGTAGACAGTTGGGTGGGGAAGATATTAACATTTTTCGGGGACGCTTGGAAAATGTTTTTCGAAACCACTGCTGTATTCCTGAATCTGCTGATGAGAATTCCATATATGTCAACCAATTCAAGCAAACATTTTTGCAGAATTTGACGCCGGAAAATGGAGATTTCATTCGCAAACATTATGTCCAACACCGGACTGGAAGGTTGGTTGATCTCATGGAATGGGCAATACACGCCCAAGAAGTGGTGAGAAAAAAGTGGGGAAATGGTGCAGATTCGCCGATGGAACATGTGATGGCATCTACCATGGGTAACATAATGGAGAACGTGTTATACCAGGATCGGATCAAGACGGATGCCGCACAATGATCGATGCTACAGTTGTGGCAGTGTAGGGCATGTGGCTCGCCACTGCAAAAAGAAACCTATACCGAAAAGGAAACATGGGAAATCTTACAGACCTCCACCATATAATACGCGATATGGTGAAGGACATAAAACAAAACATTCAGATTGACGTGAGGAACCCCATTTCAACACTGATGACAACAATCACAACAGTGAGGAATGGGAATCAATAAAACCAGTTGAAATCTTGGATTTGACTAATGTGTTTGCCTTAACCTTACCGGAAAACGAAAAACCTTATTATTGGCTAAAAATCGGGAAAAAGGATGTCAAATTTCTTTGCGATAGTGGTGCATGCAGATCAGTGTTAAGAGACACCATTCCAGGTGTCACTCCGAGTCGACAACAAATTTCTGTGGTATCTGCAGATGGGAAAGTGACATTGTTACCGATTTCCAAACCAATAAAAATTTTAGATGAGGGACTAAGTCCATACAAGGTCACTATGGTCTTGAGTGGAGAGTGTCCTATAAATTTGTTGGGGAGAGACCTGTTACAAAAATTGCGAATAGCGTTAATACCAACAGAAGAAGGGTATAAACCCAAAAAAGTGAATTTTCTGGAGTCCTTCGTAGTTGACGCTATGGGGGACCCAGTAAAGGTCGATTCACTAGAATTATGACTGATGGCCACTTTAGGGGCGGAGGACTTTCCAGACGTCCCTGCCACCCTTTGGTCATCGGGAAAAACTGATGTGGGCTTACTTAAAACAGCGAAACCAGTTGAAGTATTGCCCAAAACGACTTATCGACCAAGACTTAAACAATATCCATTAAAACAGGACGCTATTATTGGCATCACCCCTGTAATACGGGATATGGTGAAAGCTGGTATTTTGATTGAAGACCCAACTTGTGAATGTAATACACCGATATTTCCTGTTAAAAAAGTGGAATCTGGAGTTTGGAGAATGGTGCATGATTTACGACAGGTAAATAAAACCATACAATCACGTGCTCCGTGTGTGCCAGACCCGCACACATTATTGAACAGTTTAAAACCTGACAAAAAATGGTTTACAGTGATTGATTTGAGCAATGCCTTTTTCTCCATTCCGTTACACAAAAATTCACGTCATTGGTTCGGATTTACATTTAATGGGAAAAAATATACATATACAAGATTACCACAAGGGTTTACAGATAGTCCTACAATTTTTTCACAGGAAATGTCTTCGTGTATTGCTGATTTTAAACATCCTGAATCTTCTCAGATTCTTTTGTATGTTGACGACATCTTAATTGCTTCACCGACTGAAGATGAGAACAAGACTGTATCAATAGCTTTGTTCCAGTATTTAGCGAATACAGGTAACAAAGCTTCTTTGGATAAATTGCAGTTCTGTCAACAAGAAGTAGTTTTCTTAGGACATCTTTTGTCAAGAAAGGGAAGAGAGTTGACAACTAAGAGAAAACAGACAATTTTGCAGGTTCCTCGACCTAAGACGAAAAAACAGATGATGACGTTTTTGGGACTGTGCAATTATTGCAGAACTTGGATTCCGCATTATGCACAAGTGACCCAACCATTATTGACACTTATATACCAAGACGAAATGGCACTGAAAGACTCTATTCAGTGGACCGAAGAGGGCAGTAAAGCATTTACAGAATTAAAAAATTTGATAGCAAACACTAGCGTCTTAGCTTTACCTGACTATGACAAACCTTTTGTTCAAACAGTTGACTGCAAAGACAAATACATGACTTCAGTCCTGTTACAAAAGCATGGACAAAAGCTGAGACCAGTTGCATTTTATTCTAAAAGAATAATTCAGATCCAGGCGCTTTGTTGGCAAAATGGTTGTGTGAAATGTTGTACAACAACAAAGAGGTCCACAGCACATGTACTGCCGCAGTCCTGTGTTCCCTTTGCAGGAACAGAGAGGCTGCTGGGCTCCCCGAAGGCGCTGATCAAGGTCTGCACCAAAGTCGGAGGGGCCATTCACCGTGCTGATAACCACGCCAACTGCCATCAAAATCGCCGAGAGGTCCACCTGGGTGCATCAAAGCCACTGCAAAATCGTTCACCAACCAGATCCGGAGCAGGTGGAAGAGAGACGGAGCCAAACCACTCAATAGCCATGGGTTTGGTCCACATCATCTTGCTGTATGAATTAGTGGAGGCAATCCAGATGACGCACGTAAAGCCTCCCATTCCATCAGCCTGCCAAACTCCACCATTGCAACCAACGATGACAGAAAAGTGCCCTAGCATGGCACATCCTGTAGCCTGCTTGCCACTACAAGATGCAGGAATCATCTCATTTCCTCTTAACATCCTCAGGAACGAAGCACGACAAACGGGAAGTGATTACCCTCATGGTTCTTGGTACGCTCGTATCAAGTCAGGGAAGACTTGGACCACTGGTTGGGACTCAGTTGTGGTCCATTCTGAGCCCAAAACAAAATGGGTTCAAAATAGCTGTGCCCAAGAAGCAAAACGAATTGTCAGAAAGATAACTCAAGGGAACTGGTTAGGAACTGGAACTGGCACAATGACAGATATCCAACTCGTTATCGTAACCCACAAGGTTGCGGGATGCATGGACTTGAGACTCTGTCCTGATTTTCGTGAACATCACACTGGTTTTCCTGTAACTATATGCATGTTGTCATCTTTGACAACACCAGTCGTGACATCGCCTTTCCAGCGCAAACCGCACATCAAACCGACAGCCTGGATGGAAACACCTGACAAAAAAGCCCAAAATTCAGATGTCATGGACGCATTATATCAACCATTTGCAGGAGAAAAACATGACTGGAATCCGTTGTTATCAAACACGTGGTATCATTATGCTACATTAATTGCTAAACAAAATAGGAAAAGTAATTGCTTTGTTTGTTCTTTTATGCCACATTCTGTAACGCAACAAAGAGTGCATTCAAAGGTATTTGGAGATAAAATGGCTCGAGCTGCGTATATGTTAATATCTTCGCATAAACCTGATCAACATTTTCCAGTTCTTCGCAATGCTTCGAGAGGAGAGATTGTTCCAAGTTTGGATACCATTTTGGAAACTGAAAATCAGGTTATGACCGAGAGCGGATTGCGATTACCAGTATGCGTTGCAATGTACGGTACAGGTCAAAATCTAGGTTTTATAGATGAGAATAGATGTTTATACGTGCTACCGTTAAACACCAATGTCACCATTTTACCTGTATCTTCACATCTTTGGTGGTTATGTGGTTGGAAAGTATATTCTTTTATTCCTCCGAAAGCCTACGGTATGTGCGCACCTGTTACTGTGACTGACAATACTTTCATCATTACCAGTCGTCCAGCACACCATCATGTGAAAAGAAGAGTGTCGTTTAAGCCCCACGATTCGATCTGGGGAACTGATGTTCCAGAACAATTCAAACACCATAGCACGGGAAGTAAGGTAATGTTAGCTCTTTTTCCACAAATTGGAGTAGCTAAAAACATGCTACGAATTGAAACAATTGACTACAGGTTTCAAGTGTTTGTCAACGCCAGTTTGGAAGTAGATGAAATGCAAAACACTGAAATTGCAGCAATTAGACAAATGGTGCTGCAAAATAGAATGGTTTTGGACCTTTTGACCGCGCCACAAGGGGGCGTCTGTGCTATGGTGGGTGATACTTGTTGTACGTACATACCCGAAGAAGCGAATTCCATAAACATGACTGATGCTCTGTCTGTTGTCAGGGATCTCAGAGATGCCATGGCCAAGGATCACCGGCCTGATCAACCGTGGATCTTTGACGGTCTCTTTGGGGGCTCTTGGTATAAGACTTTGCTCAGACTGTTTATCCCATTCGCAATTGTGATTGTACTTATTTTCTTAGTCATTGGTTGTATTATTCCATGCTTAAGAACAATGCTAATGAATATGATAACTAATTCTCAGGTGAATTACGCAAAGGTTTTGTATCAACAAATGCGTGAAAGGGACCCAGTGTTGTAGCTAGGGATAGTACACCATGGCCAGAGAGTGGTTGCTCCAAAGAACAAAAGCAAAAAAAGAAAACGGAGAGCCGAGAAGGAGTTTTCCTCATTAAAAACCCTCAAAAATGGAGAGGTTATATATCACAGCAGCAAAATTGTGATAGAGGTTTTTCGCCTTCTCCATGGTAAGTTAAATAATATTAGACGTTGGATAGATGAGATTAGAATGGTTCCCTGTGCAATTAGTATGACGTGCATGCATGAAATCTTTTGGAAATGTATGAACTGATGTTTAAATGTACAACAGGAGGGAATGATAGAGTGTTTATGCACATTAGTAAACATATTACGTTATTTCATGTTTAGATTAAGTAAACATATGTTTTTTCATGTTTAGCTTAGTATATATTATGAATTGTGCACGTTTAATTTCAGTCTAATTTAGTTAAATAAAACTATCAGTCTTATTAGTACAATAGCCGTGGAAGGAAAAGGCAGCGGCTCCAACTTCAATCTGAGACCCGCCCAACACTGAGTTGCTCGTAACCGATTGGACGGGAAAGGTCGACTTGTTCGCAACTGATTGGACAACAGATCGCCACTCTGTATGTTTAAAAACTTGTCGGAGCGGGAGCTCGTTCTCTTTTGCTTTTTCTCTTTGTTCTTTGTGCTCTTGTGCTCATGTCTTCGTCCCACCGAGACGAGAAGTGCTTTCTCTGTCTCATTAGAATAAAGTAGTTTTTTGTTCACCATCTATTGTACTTGCTGATATTTTTATCAAGTGAACTCCAGACAATGCGCGAACCAGGAAAGACAAACGAAGTTTTAACCGGACACTAACCATAGCCCTAACAACTAACTTTAAGAAGTAAACCCAGAAAGTAACCATAGCCCTAACAAGTAACCCTAAGAAGTAAACCCAGAAAGTAACCCTAGCCATAACAAGTAACCCTAACAAGTAAACCCAGAACGTAACCATAGGCCTAACAAGTAACCCTAACAAGTAACCCCAGCAAGTAACCTTAACCCTGACAAGTAACCCTAAGAAGTAACCCTAACAAGTAAACCCAGAAAGTAACCATAGCCCTAACAAGTAACTCTAACAAGTAAACCCAGAACGTAACCCTAGCCATAACAAGTAACCCTAACAAGTAACCCCAGCAAGTAACCTTAACCCTAACCAGTAACCCTAACAAGTAACCCCAACAAGTAACCATAAACCTAATAAGTAACCCCAGAATGTAACCTTAACCCTGACAAGTAACCCTAACAAGTAACCCCAGAAAATAACACCAAACCTAACAAGTAACCGTAACAATTGACCCCAGAAAATAACCTTAACCCTGACAAGTAACCCTAAGCCTAACAAGTAACCCTAACAAGTAACCCCAGCAGTAACCTTAACCCTGACAAGTAACCCTAAGAAGTAACCCTAACAAGTAAACCCAGAACGTAACCCTAGCCATAACAAGTAACCCTAACAAGTAAACCCAGAACGTAACCCTAGCCATAACAAGTAACCCTAACAAGTAAACCCAGAAAGTAACCCTAGCCCGAACAAGTAACCCTAACAAGTAAACCCAGAAGGTAACCCTAGCCATAACAAGTAACCTTAAAAGGTAACCCCAGAAAGTAACCCTAACCTTGGCAAGTAACCCTAATCCTAACAAGTAACCCTAACCCTAACAAGGAACCCTAAAAAGTAACACCAGAAAGTAACCCTAGTCCTAACAACTAACCCTAACAAGTAAACCCAGAAAGTAACCCTAGCCCTAACAAGTAACCCTAACAAGTAAACCCAGAACGTAACCCTAGCCATAACAAGTAACCCGAACAAGTAACCCCAGCAAGTAACCTTAACGCTAACAAGTAACCCTAACAAGTAACCCCAGAAAGTAACCCTAACCCTTACAAGTAACTCTAATCCTAACAAGTAACCCTAACAAGGAACCCCTAAAGTAACCCCAGAAAGTAACCCTAACAAGTAAACCCAGAAAGTTGCCCTAGCCCTAACAAGTAACCCTAACAAGTAAACCCAGAAAGTAACCCTAGCCCTAAGAAGTAACCCTAAGAACTAAACCCAGAAAGTAACGCAAGCCCTAACAAGTAACCCTAACAAGTAACCCCAACAAGTAACCATAAACCTAATAAGTAACCCCAGAATGTAACCTTAACCCTGACAAGTAACCCTAACAAGTAACCCCAGAAAGTAACACCACACCTAACAAGTAACCGTAACAATTGACCCCAGGAAATAACCTTAACCCTGACAAGTAACCCTAAGCCTAACAAGTAACCCTAACAAGTCAGGGTTAAGGTTACTTTCTGTGTTTACTTGTTAGGGTTACTTGTTAAGTTCAGAAAACGTGTTTCTCTTGCTCTGAAAATTCGTTTAAGGCAATAAAAACTTAATATGATCCCCAGAGCTAAACAAAAGGCTGAATCTTCTTGTTTTCACTTGTATAAGTGTCAGATTAGCACTCTCCAGCCTATATAGACACAAATTCCATCATAAAACTTAAAATCATGAAGAAAACATTAAGTTTAGAAAACGTGTTTCTCTTGCTCTGAAAATGCGTTTAAGGGAATAAAAAGTTCATATGATCCTCACAGCTAAACAAAAGGCTGAATATTCATGTTTTCACTTGTATTAGTGTCAGATGAGCACTTTGCAGCCTATATAGACACTAATTTCATCAAAAAAAGTTCAAACATTGAACAAAACATTAAGTTTAGAAAACGTGTTTCTCTTGCTCTGAAAATGCGTTTAAGGGAATAAAAAGTTCATATGATCCTCACAGCTAAACAAAAGGCTGAATATTCATGTTTTCACTTGTATTAGTGTCAGATGAGCACTTTGCAGCCTATATAGACACTAATGTCATCAAAAAAAGTTCAAACAATGAACAAAACATTAAGTTCAGAAAACGTGTTTCTCTTGCTGTGAAAATGCGTTTAAGGGAATAAAAAGTTCATATGATCCTCACAGCTAAACAAAAGGCTGAATCTTCTTGTTTTCACTTGTATAAGTGTCAGATTAGCACTCCCCAGCCTATATAGACACAAATGTCATCATAAAACTTAAAATCATGAAGAAAACATTAAGTTCAAAAAACGTGTTTCTCTTGCTCTGAAAATGCGTTTAAGGCAATAAAAAGTTCATATGATCCTCACAGCGAAACAAAAGGCTGAATCTTCTTGTTTTCACTTGTATAAGTGTCAGATTAGCACTCTCCAGCCTATATAGACACAAATTCCATCATAAAACTTAAAATCATGAAGAAAACATTAAGTTTAGAAAACGTGTTTCTCTTGCTCTGAAAATGCGTTTAAGGGAATAAAAAGTTCATATGATCCTCACAGCTAAACAAAAGGCTGAATATTCATGTTTTCACTTGTATTAGTGTCAGATGAGCACTTTGCAGCCTATATAGACACTAATTTCATCAAAAAAAGTTAAAACAATGAACAAAACATTAAGTTCAGAAAACGTGTTTCTCTTGCTCTGAAAATGCGTTTAAGGCAATAAAAACTTAATATGATCCCCAGAGCTAAACAAAAGGCTGAATCTTCTTGTTTTCACTTGTATAAGTGTCAGATTAGCACTCTCCAGCCTATATAGACACAAATTCCATCATAAAACTTAAAATCATGAAGAAAACATTAAGTTTAGAAAACGTGTTTCTCTTGCTCTGAAAATGCGTTTAAGGGAATAAAAAGTTCATATGATCCTCACAGCTAAACAAAAGGCTGAATATTCATGTTTTCACTTGTATTAGTGTCAGATGAGCACTTTGCAGCCTATATAGACACTAATTTCATCAAAAAAAGTTCAAACATTGAACAAAACATTAAGTTTAGAAAACGTGTTTCTCTTGCTCTGAAAATGCGTTTAAGGGAATAAAAAGTTCATATGATCCTCACAGCTAAACAAAAGGCTGAATATTCATGTTTTCACTTGTATTAGTGTCAGATGAGCACTTTGCAGCCTATATAGACACTAATTTCATCAAAAAAAGTTCAAACATTGAACAAAACATTAAGTTCAGAAAACGTGTTTCTCTTGCTGTGAAAATGCGTTTAAGGCAATAAAAAGTTCATATGATCCTCACAGCTAAACAAAAGGCTGAATCTTCTTGTTTTCACTTGTATAAGTGTCAGATTAGCACTCCCCAGCCTATATAGACACAAATGTCATCATAAAACTTAAAATCATGAAGAAAACATTAAGTTCAAAAAACGTGTTTCTCTTGCTCTGAAAATGCGTTTAAGGCAATAAAAAGTTCATATGATCCTCACAGCTAAACAAAAGGCTGAATATTCATGTTTTCACTTGTATTAGTGTCAGATGAGCACTTTGCAGCCTATATAGACACTAATTTCATCAAAAAAAGTTAAAACAATGAACAAAACATTAAGTTCAGAAAACGTGTTTCTCTTGCTCTGAAAATGCGTTTAAGGCAATAAAAAGTTCATATGATCTTCACAGCTAAACAAAAGGCTGAATATTCATGTTTTCACTTGTATTAGTGTCAGATGAGCACTTTGCAGCCTATATAGACACTAATTTCATCAAAAAAAGTTAAAACAATGAACAAAAGATTAAGTTCAGAAAACGTGTTTCTCTTGCTCTGAAAATGCGTTTAAGGCAATAAAAACTTCATATGATCCTCAGAGCTAAACAAAAGGCTGAATCTTCTTGTTTTCACTTGTATAAGTGTCAGATTAGCACTCTCCAGCCTATATAGACACTAATTTCATCATAAAATTTAAAATCATGAAGAAAACATTAAGTTTAGAAAACGTGTTTCTCTTGCTCTGAAAATGTGTTTAAGGCAATAAAAAGTTCATATGATCCTCATAGCTAAACAAAGGCTGAAACTTCATGTTTTCACTTGTATAAGTGTCAGATGAGCACTCTGCAGCCGACATATACAGTAATTTCACCATAAAAATTAAAACCATTAAGAAAACATTAAATTCAAAAAAACGTGTTAATCTTGCTCTGAAAATGCGTTTAAGGCAATAAAAAGTTCATATGATCCTCACATTAAACGAAAGGCTGAATCTTCTTGTTTTCACTTGTATAAGTGTCAAATTAGCACTCTCCAGCCTATATAGACACAAATTTCATCAAAAAAGTTAAAACAATGAACAAAACATTAAGTTCAGAAAACGTGTTTCTCTTGCTCTGAAAATGCGTTTAAGGCAATAAAAAGTTCATATGATCCTCACTGCTAAACAAAAGGCTGAATATTCATGTTTTCACTTGTATTAGTGTCAGATGAGCACTTTGCAGCCTATATAGACACTAATTTCATCAAAAAAAGTTAAGACAATGAACAAAAGATTAAGTTCAGAAAACGTGTTTCTCTTGCTCTGAAAATGCGTTTAAGGCAATAAAAAGTTCATATGATCCTCATAGCTAAACTTCATGTTTTCACCTGTATAAGTGTCAGATGAGCACTCTGCAGCCGACATATACAGTAATTTCATCATAAAAATTAAAACCATTAAGAAAACATTAAATTCAAAAAAACGTGTTTCTCTTGCTCTGAAAATGCGTTTAAGGCAATAAAAAGTTCATATGATCTTCACAGCTAAACAAAAGGCTGAATCTTCTTGTTTTCACTTGTATAAGTGTCAGATTAGCACTCTCCAGCCTATATAGACGCAAATTTCATCAAAAAAGTTAAAACAATGAATAAAACATTAAATTCAGAAAACGTGTTTCTCTTGCTCTGAAAATGCGTTTAAGGCAATAAAAAGTTCATATGATCCTCACAGCTAAACAAAAGGCTGAATCTTCTTGTTTTCACTTGTATAAGTGTCAGATTAGCACTCTCCAGCCTATATAGACACAAATTTCATCATAAAACTTAAAATCATGAAGAAAACATTAAGTTTAGAAAACGTGTTTCTCTTGCTCTGAAAATGCATTTAAGGCAAGAAAAACTTCATATGATCCTCACAGCTAAACAAAAGGCTTAATATTCATGTTTTCACTTGTATAAATGTCAGATGAGCACTTGCAGGCATAGAGACACTAATTTCATCAAAAAAGTTAAAACAATGAACATTCATCATAAAACCTAAAATCATGAAGAAAACATTAAGTTTAGAAAACGTGTTTCTCTTGCTCTGAAAATGCGTTTAAGGCAATAAAAACTTCATATGATCCTCACAGCTAAACAAAAGGCTGAATCTTCTTGTTTTCACTTGTATAAGTGTCAGATTAGCACTCTCCAGCCTATATAGACACTAATTTCATCATAAAACTTACTTAAAATCATGAAGAAAACATTAAGTTTAGAAAACGTGTTTCTCTTGCTCTGAAAATGCGTTTAAGGCAATAAAAAATTCATATGATCCTCACAGCTAAACAAAAGACTGAATCTTCTTGTTTTCACTTGTATAAGTGTCAGATTAGCACTCTCCAGCCTATATAGACACAAATTTCATTATACAATTTAAAATCATGAAGAAAACATTAAGTTTAGAAAACGTGTTTCGCTTGCTCTAAAAATGCGTTTAAGGCAATAAAAAGTTCATATGATCCTCATAGCTAAACAAAGGCTGAAACTTCATGTTTTCACTTGTATAAGTGTCAGATGAGCACTCTGCAGCCGACATATACAGTAATTTCATCATAAAAATTAAAACCATTAAGAAAACATTAAATTAAAAAAAACGTGTTAATCTTGCTCTGAAAATGCGTTTAAGGCAATAAAAAGTTCATATGATCCTCACAGGTAAACGAAAGGCTGAATCTTCTTTTTTCACTTGTATAAGTGTCAGATTAGCACTCTCCAGCCATATAGACACAAATTTCATCAAAATAAAACAATGAATAAAACATTAAGTTCAGAAAACGTGTTTCTCTTGCTCTGAAAATGCGTTTAAGGCAATAAAAAGTTCATATGATCCTCACAGCTAAACAAAAGGCTGAATCTTCTTGTTTTCACTTGTATAAGTGTCAGATTAGCACTCTCCAGCCCATATAGACACAAATTTCATCATAAACCTAAAATCATGAAGAAAACATTAAGTTTAGAAAACGTGTTTCTCTTGCTCTGAAAATGCGTTTAAGGCAATAAAAACTTCATATGATCCTCACGGCTAACAAAAGGCTGAATATTCATGTTTTCACTTGTATTAGTGTCAGATGAGCACTTTGCAGCCTATATAGACACTAATTTCATCAAAAAAAGTTAAAACAATGAACAAAACATTAAGTTCAGAAAACGTGTTTCTCTTGCTCTTAAAATGCGTTTAAGGCAATAAAAAGTTCATATGATTCTCACAGCTAAACAAAAGGCTGAATATTCATGTTTTCACTTGTATTAGTGTCAGATGAGCACTCTCCAGCCCATATAGACACAAATTTCATCATAAACCTAAAATCATGAAGAAAACATTAAGTTTAGAAAACGTGTTTCTCTTGCTCTGAAAATGCGTTTAAGGCAATAAAAACTTCATATGATCCTCACGGCTAACAAAAGGCTGAATATTCATGTTTTCACTTGTATTAGTGTCAGATGAGCACTTTGCAGCCTATATAGACACTAATTTCATCAAAAAAAGTTAAAACAATGAACAAAACATTAAGTTCAGAAAACGTGTTTCTCTTGCTCTGAAAATGCGTTTAAGGCAATAAAAAGTTCATATGATTCTCACAGCTAAACAAAAGGCTGAATATTCATGTTTTCACTTGTATTAGTGTCAGATGAGCACTTTGCAGCCTATATAGACACTAATTTCATCAAAAAAAGTTAAAACAATGAACAAAAGATTAAGTTCAGAAAACGTGTTTCTCTTGCTCTGAAAATGCGTTTAAGGCAATAAAAATTTCATATGATCCTCAGAGCTAAACAAAAGGCTGAATCTTCTTGTCTTCACTTGTATAAGTGTCAGATTAGCACTCTCCAGCATATAGACACAAATTTCATCATAAAACTTAAAATCATGAAGAAAACATTAAGTTTAGAAAACGTGTTTCTCTTGCTCTGAAAATGCGTTTAAGGCAATAAAAAGTTCATATGATCCTCATAGCTAAACAAAAGGCTGAATCTTCTTGTTTTCACTAGTATAAGTGTCAGATTAGCACTCTCCAGCCTATATAGACACAAATTTCATTATAAAATTTAAAATCATGAAGAAAACATTAAGTTTAGAAAACGTGTTTCTCTTGCTCTGAAAATGTGTTTAAGGCAATAAAAAGTTCATGTGATCCTCATAGCTAAACAAAGGCTGAAACTTCATGTTTTCACTTGTATAAGTGTCAGATGAGCACTCTGCAGCCGACATATACAGTAATTTCACCATAAAAATTAAAACCATTAAGAAAACATTAAATTCAAAAAAACGTTTTAATCTTGCTCTGAAAATGCGTTTAAGGCAATAAAAAGTTCATATGATCCTCACATTAAACGAAAGGCTGAATCTTCTTGTTTTCACTTGTATAAGTGTCAGATTAGCACTCTCCAGCCCATATAGACACAAATTTCATCATAAAACTTAAAATCATGAAGAAAACATTAAGTTTAGAAAACGTGTTTCTCTTGCTCTGAAAATGCGTTTAAGGCAATAAAAACTTCATATGATCCTCACGGCTAACAAAAGGCTGAATATTCATGTTTTCACTTGTATTAGTGTGAGTTGAGCACTTTGCAGCCTATATAGACACTAATTTCATCAAAAAAAGTTAAAACAATGAACAAAACATTAAGTTCAGAAAACGTGTTTCTCTTGCTCTGAAAATGCGTTTAAGGCAATAAAAAGTTCATATGATCCTCACAGCTAAACAAAAGGCTGAATATTCATGTTTTCACTTGTATTAGTTCAGATGAGCACTTTTGCAGCCTATATAGACACTAATTTCATCAAAAAAGTTAAGACAATGAACAAAAGATTAAGTTCAGAAAACGTGTTTCTCTTGCTCTGAAAATGCATTTAAGGCAATAAAAAGTTCATATGATCCTCATAGCTAAACAAAGGCTGAAACTTCATGTTTTCACCTGTATAAGTGTCAGATGAGCACTCTGCAGCCGACATATACAGTAATTTCATCATAAAAATTAAAACCATTAAGAAAACATTAAATTCAAAAAAACGTGTTTCTCTTGCTCTGAAAATGCGTTTAAGGCAATAAAAAGTTCATATGATCTTCACAGCTAAACAAAAGGCTGAATCTTCTTGTTTTCACTTGTATAAGTGTCAGATTAGCACTCTCCAGCCTATATAGACGCAAATTTCATCAAAAAAGTTAAAACAATGAATAAAACATTAAGTTCAGAAAACGTGTTTCTCTTGCTCTGAAAATGCGTTTAAGGCAATAAAAAGTTCATATGATCCTCACAGCTAAACAAAAGGCTGAATCTTCTTGTATTCACTTGTATAAGTGTCAGATTAGCACTCTCCAGCCTATATAGACACAAATTTCATCATAAAACTTAAAATCATGAAGAAAACATTAAGTTTAGAAAACGTGTTTCTCTTGCTCTGAAAATGCATTTAAGGCAAGAAAAACTTCATATGATCCTCACAGCTAAACAAAAGGCTTAATATTCATGTTTTCACTTGTATAAATGTCAGATGAGCACTTGCAGGCATAGAGACACTAATTTCATCAAAAAAGTTAAAACAATGAACATTCATCATAAAACCTAAAATCATGAAGAAAACATTAAGTTTAGAAAACGTGTTTCTCTTGCTCTGAAAATGCGTTTAAGGCAATAAAAACTTCATATGATCCTCAGAGCTAAACAAAAGGCTGAATCTTCTTGTTTTCACTTGTATAAGTGTCAGATTAGCACTCTCCAGCCTATATAGACACTAATTTCATCATAAAACTTACTTAAAATCATGAAGAAAACATTAAGTTTAGAAAACGTGTTTCTCTTGCTCTGAAAATGCGTTTAAGGCAATAAAAAATTCATATGATCCTCACAGCTAAACAAAAGACTGAATCTTCTTGTTTTCACTTGTATAAGTGTCAGATTAGCACTCTCCAGCCTATATAGACACAAATTTCATTATACAATTTAAAATCATGAAGAAAACATTAAGTTTAGAAAACGTGTTTCGCTTGCTCTAAAAATGCGTTTAAGGCAATAAAAAGTTCATATGATCCTCATAGCTAAACAAAGGCTGAAACTTCATGTTTTCACTTGTATAAGTGTCAGATGAGCACTCTGCAGCCGACATATACAGTAATTTCATCATAAAAATTAAAACCATTAAGAAAACATTAAATTAAAAAAACGTGTTAATCTTGCTCTGAAAATGCGTTTAAGGCAATAAAAAGTTCATATGATCCTCACAGGTAAACGAAAGGCTGAATCTTCTTTTTTCACTTGTATAAGTGTCAGATTAGCACTCTCCAGCCATATAGACACAAATTTCATCAAAATAAAACAATGAATAAAACATTAAGTTCAGAAAACGTGTTTCTCTTGCTCTGAAAATGCGTTTAAGGCAATAAAAAGTTCATATGATCCTCACAGCTAAACAAAAGGCTGAATATTCATGTTTTCACTTGTATAAGTGTCAGATTAGCACTCTCCAGCCCATATAGACACAAATTTCATCATAAACCTAAAATCATGAAGAAAACATTAAGTTTAGAAAACGTGTTTCTCTTGCTCTGAAAATGCGTTTAAGGCAATAAAAACTTCATATGATCCTCACGGCTAACAAAAGGCTGAATATTCATGTTTTCACTTGTATTAGTGTCAGATGAGCACTTTGCAGCCTATATAGACACTAATTTCATCAAAAAAAGTTAAAACAATGAACAAAACATTAAGTTCAGAAAACGTGTTTCTCTTGCTCTGAAAATGCATTTAAGGCAAGAAAAACTTCATATGATCCTCACAGCTAAACAAAAGGCTTAATATTCATGTTTTCACTTGTATGTATGTCAGATGAGCACTTGCAGCCTATAGAGACACTAATTTCATCAAAAAAGTTAAAACAATGAACAAAACATTAAATTCAGAAAACGTGTTTCTCTTGCTCTGAAAATGCGTTTAAGGCAATAAAAAGAAAATAACCTTAACCCTGACAAGTAACCCTAACCATAACAACTAACCCTAACCAGTAACCCCAGCAAGTAACCCTAACCCTATCAAGTAACCGTAACCCTAACAATTAACCCTAACCCTAACAAGTAACCCTAACAACTAACCCTAATAAGTTAACCCAGCAAGTAACCCTAACCTAACAAGTAACCCCAGCAAGTAACCTTAACCCTGACAAGTAACCCTAACCCCAGAAAGTAACCTTAACCCTGACAAGTAACCCTTCCAAGTAACCCCAGCAAGTAACCTTAACCCTAACAAGTAACCTTAACCCTGACAAGTAACCCTAACAACGTAACCCTAACAAGTGTCCCTAACAAGTAACCCCAGAAAATAACCCTAACCCTGACAAGTAACCATAACAAGTAACCACAACAAGTATCCCAATTCCTAACAATTAACCCTAACAAGTAACCCCAGAAAGTAACATTAACCCTGACAAGTAACCCTAACAAGTATCCCTAACAGGTAACTCCAGAAAGTAACCTTAACACTGACAAGTAACCCTGACAAGTAACCCAGGAAGTAACACTAACCCTAACAAGTAAACCTAACCCTTACAAGTAACCCGAGACAGTAACCTTAACCCTGACAAGTAACACTAACAAGTAACCCTTACCCTAACCACTAACCCTAAAAAGTAACCCCAGAAAGTAACATTAACCCTAACAAGTAACCCTAACAAGTAAAACCAGAAAGTAACCCTAACTATAACAAGTAACCCTAACCCTAACCCTAACAAGTAACACTAACCCTGACAAGTAATCCTAACAAGTAACCCCAGCAATTATCCCTAACGCTAACAAGTATCCCTAACAAGTAACGCCAGCAAGTAACCCTAACCCTAACAAAGGAACTTCCCCCTGACAAGTAACCCGAGAAAGTAACCTTAACCCTAACAAGTAACCCCAGAAAGTAACCCTAACCCTAACAAGTAAACCCAGAAAGTAACCTTAACCATGCCAAGTAACGCTAAGCCTAACAAGTAACCCTAACAAGTAACCCCAGCAAGTAACCTTAACCCTGACAAGTAACCCTAAGCCTAACAAGTAAGCCCAGCAAGTAACCGTAACCCTGACAAGTAACTCTCACAAGTAACCCTAAAAGGTAACCCCAGAAAGTAACCCTAACCCTGACAAGTAACCCTAACGAGTGACCCCAAGAAGTAAACCTAACCCTAACAAGTAACCCCAGCAAGTAACCCTAACAAGTAACCCCAGCAAGTAACCTTAGCCCTAACAAGTAACCCTAACAAGTTAACACAGAAAGTAACCTTAAACCTGACAAGTAACCCTAAGCCTAACAAGTAACCCTAACCCTAACAAGGAACCCTATAAAGTAACCCCAGTAAGTAACCCTAGCCTTAACAAGTAACCCTAAGAAGTAATCCCAGAAAGTAACCCTAGCCGTAAAAAGTAACCCTAACAAGTAAAACCAGAAAGTAACCCTAACCCTAACAATTAACCCTAACCCTAACCCTAACAAGTAACACTAACCCTGACAAGTAATCCTAACAAGTAACCCCAGCAATTATCCCTAACGTTAACAAGTATCCCTAACAAGTAACCCCAGCAAGTAACCCTAACCCTAACAAAGGAACTTCCCCCTGACAAGTAACCCGAGAAAGTAACCTTAACCCTAACAAGTAACCCAGAAAGTAACCCTAGCCATAACAAGTAACCCCAGAAAATAACCCTAGCCATAACAAGTAACGTTAACCCTAACAAGTAACCCTAACAATTGACCCCAGAAAGTAACCCTAACCCTAACCAGTAACCCAAACAAGTAACCCCAACAAGTAACCCTAACCCTAACAAGTAACCCTAGAATGTAACCTTCACCCTGACGAGTAACCCTAACAAGTAAACCCAGAAAGTAACCCTAGCCCTAACAAGTAACCCTAACAAGTAAATCCAGAAAGTAACCATAGCCCTAACAAGTAACCCTAACAAGTAAACCCAGAACGTAACCCTAGCCATAAGAAGTAACCCTAAAAGGTAACCCCAGAAAGTAACCCTAAACCTGACAAGTAACCCTAATCCTAACAAGTAACCCTAACCCTAACAAGGAACCCTATAAAGTAACCCCAGAAAGTAACCCTAGCCCTAACAAGTAACCCGAAGAAGTAATCCCAGAAAGTAACCCTAGCGCTAACAAGTAACCCTAAGAAGTAAAACCAGAAAGTAACCCTAGCCCTAAGAAGTTACCCTAACATGGAAACCCAGAAAGTAACACTAGCCATAACAAGTAACCCTAAAAGATAACCCCAGAAAGTAACCCTAACCCTGACAAGTAACCCTAATCCTAACAAGTAACCCTAACCCTAACAAGGAACCATAAAAAGTAACCCCAGAAAGTAACCCTAGCCCTAACAAGTAACCCTAACAAGTAAACCCAGAAGTAACCCTAGCCCTAACAAGTAACCCTAACAAGTAAACCCAGAAAGTAACTATAACCCTAACAAGTAACCCTAACAAGTAAACCCAGAACGTAACCCTAGCCATAACAAGTAACCCTAAAAGGTAACCCCAGAAAGTAACCCTAACCTTGACAAGTAACCCTAATCCTAACAAGTAACCCTAACCCTAACAAGGAACCCTAAAAATTAACCCCATAAAGTAACCCTAGGCCTAACAAGTAACCCTAAGAAGTAAACCAACAAAGTAACCCTAGCCCTAACAAGTAACCCTAACAAGTAAACCCAGAAAGTAACCATAGCCCTAACAAGTAACCCTAAGAAGTAAACCCAGAAAGTAACCCTAGCCCTAACAAGTAACCCTAACAAGTAAACCCAGAAAGTAACCCTAGCCATAACAAGTAACCCTAAAAGGTAACCCCAGAAAGTAACCCTAACCCTGACAAGTACCCTAATCCTAACAAGTAACCCCAGAAAGTAACCTTAACCCTGACAAGTAACGATAACAAGTAAACCCAGAAAGTAACCATAGCCCTAACAAGTAACCCTTACAAGTAAACCCAGAACGTAACCCTAGCCATAACATGTAACCCTAACAAGTAACCTTAACCCTGACAAGTAACCCTAACCAGTAACCCTAAAAGGTAACCCCAGAAAGTAACCCTAACCCCGACAAGTAGCCCTAATCCTAACAAGTAACCCAAACCCTTACAAGGAAACCTAAAAGTAACCCCAGAAAGTAACCCTAACAAGTAAACCCAGAAAGTAACCCTAACAAGTAAACCCAGAAAGTAACCCTAGCCCTAACAAGTAACCCTAACACGTAAACCCAGAAAGTAACTCTAGCCCTAACAAGTAACCCTAAGAAGTAAACCCAGAAAATAACCCTAGCCCTAAAAAGTAACCCTAACAAGTAACACCAAAAAGTAACCCTAACCCTAACAAGTAACCGTAACAATTGACCCCAGGAAATATCACTAACCGTGACAAGTAACTCTAACCCTAACAACTAACCCTAACAACTAACCCCAGAAAGTAACCTTAACCCGACAAGTAACCGAATAAGTAACACTAACTCTTACAAGTAAACCTACCAAGTGTCGCTAACAAGTAACCCCAGCAAGTATCCCTAACGCTAACAAGTATCCCTAACAAGTAACCCCAGCAAGTAACCCTAACCCTAACAAAGAACCCTCACCCTGACAAGCCGAGAAAGTAACCTTAACCCTAAGAAGTAACCCCAGAAAGTAACCTTTAAACTGACAAGTAACCCTAATCCTAACAAGTAACCATAACCCTAACAAGGAACCCTATAAAGTGACCCCAGAAAGTAACCCTAGCCCTAACAAGTAACCCTAGGAAGTAAACCCAGAAAGTAACCCTAGCCCTAACAAGTAACCCTAACAAGTAAACCCAGAAAGTAACCACAGCCCTAACAAGTAACCCTAACAAGTAAACCCAGAAAGTAACCCTAGCCCTAACAAGTAACCCTAACAAGTAAACCCAGAACGTAACCCTAGCCATAACAAGTAACCCTAACAAGTAACCCCAGCAAGTAACCTTAACCCTAACCAGTAACCCTAACAAGTAACCCCAACAAGTAACCATAAACCTAATAAGTAACCCCAGAAAGTAACCTTAACCCTGACAAGTAACCCTAACAAGTAACCCCAGAAAGTAACACCATACCTAACAAGTAACCGTAACAATTGACCCCAGGAAATAACCCTAACCGTGACAAGTAACCCTAACAAGTAAAGCCAGAACGTAACCATAGGCCTAACAAGTAACCCTAACAAGTAAACCCAGAACGTAACCCTAGCCATAACAAGTAACCCTAACAAGTAAACTCAGAAAGTAACCTTAACCCTGACAAGTAACCCTAAGCCTAACAAGTAACCCTAACAAGTAACCCCAGCAAGTAACCTTAACCCTGACAAGTAACCCTAAGAAGTAACCCTAACAAGTAAACCCAGAAAGTAACCCTAGCCCTAACAAGTAACCCTAACAAGTAAACCCAGAAAGTAACCCTAGCCCGAACAAGTAACCCTAACAAGTAAACACAGAAAGTAACCTTAACCCTGACAAGTAACCTTAACCCTGACAAGTAACCCCAGAATGTAACCTTCACCCTGACAAGTAACCCTAACAAGTAAACCCAGAAAGTAACCCTATCCCTAACAAGTAACCCTAACAAGTA
>NW_028297008.1:42500-79146 GCF_051943395.1 Hippocampus bargibanti
AACCCTAAAAAGTAACCCCAGAAAGTAACATTAACCCTAACAAGTAACCCTAACAAGTAAAACCAGAAAGTAACCCTAACTATAACAAGTAACCCTAACCCTAACCCTAACAAGTAACACTAACCCTGACAAGTAATCCTAACAAGTAACCCCAGCAATTATCCCTAACGCTAACAAGTATCCCTAACAAGTAACCCCAGCAAGTAACCCTAACCCTAACAAAGGAACTTCCCCCTGACAAGTAACCCGAGAAAGTAACCTTAACCCTAACAAGTAACCCAGAAAGTAACCTTAACCCCCTAACCCTAACAAGTAAACCCAGAAAGTAACCTTAACCATGCCAAGTAACGCTAAGCCTAACAAGTAACCCTAACAAGTAACCCCAGCAAGTAACCTTAACCCTGACAAGTAACCCTAAACCTAACAAGTAAGCCCAGCAAGTAACCGTAACCCTGACAAGTAACTCTCACAAGTAACCCTAAAAGGTAACCCCAGAAAGTAACCCTAACCCTGACAAGTAACCCTAACGAGTGACCCCAAGAAGTAAACCTAACCCTAACAAGTAACCCCAACAAGTAACCCTAACAAGTAACCCCAGCAAGTAACCTTAACCCTAACAAGTAACCCTAACAAGTTAACACAGAAAGTAACCTTAAACCTGACAAGTAACCCTAAGCCTAACAAGTAACCCTAACCCTAACAAGGAACCCTATAAAGTAACCCCAGAAAGTAACCCTAGCCTTAACAAGTAACCCTAACAAGTCAGGGTTAAGGTTACTTTCTGTGTTTACTTGTTAGGGTTACTTGTTAAGTTCAGAAAACGTGTTTCTCTTGCTCTGAAAATTCGTTTAAGGCAATAAAAACTTAATATGATCCTCACAGCTAAACAAAAGGCTGAATATTCATGTTTTCACTTGTATTAGTGTCAGATGAGCACTTTGCAGCCTATATAGACACTAATGTGATCAAAAAAAGTTCAAACAATGAACAAAACATTAAGTTCAGAAAACGTGTTTCTCTTGCTGTGAAAATGCGTTTAAGGCAATAAAAAGTTCATATGATCCTCACAGCTAAACAAAAGGCCGAATCTTCTTGTTTTCACTTGTATAAGTGTCAGATTAGCACTCCCCAGCCTATATAGACACAAATTTCATTATAACATTTAAAATCATGAAGAAAACATTAAGTTTAGAAAACGTGTTTATCTTGCTCTGAAAATGTGTTTAAGGCAATAAAAAGTTCATATGATCCTCATAGCAAACAAAGGCTGAAACTTCATGTTTTCACTTGTATAAGTGTCAGATGAGCACTCTGCAGCCGACATATACAGTAATTTCATCATAAAAATTAAAACCATTAAGAAAACATTAAATTCAAAAAAACGTGTTAATCTTGCTCTGAAAATGCGTTTAAGGCAATAAAAAGTTCATATGATCCTCACAGCTAAACGAAAGGCTGAATCTTCTTGTTTTCACTTGTATAAGTGTCAAATTAGCACTCTCCAGCCTATATAGACACAAATTTCATCAAAAAAGTTAAAACAATGAATAAAACATTAAGTTCAGAAAACGTGTTTCTCTTGCTCTGAAAATGCGTTTAAGGCAATAAAAAGTTCATATGATCCTCACAGCTAAACAAAAGGCTGAATCTTCTTGTTTTCACTTGTATAAGTGTCAGATTAGCACTCTCCAGCCCATATAGACACAAATTTCATCATAAAACTTAAAATCATGAAGAAAACATTAAGTTTAGAAAACGTGTTTCTCTTGCTCTGAAAATGCGTTTAAGGCAATAAAAAGTTCATATGATCCTCACAGCTAAACAAAAGGCTGAATATTCATGTTTTCACTTGTATTAGTGTCAGATGAGCACTTTGCAGCCTATATAGACACTAATTTCATCAAAAAAAGTTAAAACAATGAACAAAAGATTAAGTTCAGAAAACGTGTTTCTCTTGCTCTGAAAATGCGTTTAAGGCAATAAAAACTTCATATGATCCTCAGAGCTAAACAAAAGGCTGAATCTTCTTGTTTTCACTTGTATAAGTGTCAGATTAGCACTCTCCAGCCTATATAGACACTAATTTCATCATAAAACTTAAAATCATGAAGAAAACATTAAGTTTAGAAAACGTGTTTCTCTTGCTCTGAAAATGCGTTTAAGGCAATAAAAAATTCATATGATCCTCACAGCTAAACAAAAGACTGAATCTTCTTGTTTTCACTTGTATAAGTGTCAGATTAGCACTCTCCAGCCTATATAGACACAAATTTCATTATAAAATTTAAAATCATGAAGAAAACATTAAGTTTAGAAAACGTGTTTCGCTTGCTCTAAAAATGCGTTTAAGGCAATAAAAAGTTCATATGATCCTCATAGCTAAACAAAGGCTGAACTTCATGTTTTCACTTGTATAAGTGTCAGATGAGCACTCTGCAGCCGACATATACAGTAATTTCATCATAAAAATTAAAACCATTAAGAAAACATTAAATTCAAAAAAACGTGTTTCTCTTGCTCTGAAAATGCGTTTAAGGCAATAAAAAGTTCATATGATCCTCACAGCTAAACAAAAGGCTGAATCTTCTTGTTTTCACTTGTATAAGTGTCAGATTAGCACTCTCCAGCCATATAGACACAAATTTCATCAAAAAAGTTAAAACAATGAATAAAACATTAAGTTCAGAAAACGTGTTTCTCTTGCTCTGAAAATGCGTTTAAGGCAATAAAAAGTTCATATGATCCTCACAGCTAAACAAAAGGCTGAATCTTCTTGTTTTCACTTGTATAAGTGTCAGATTAGCACTCTCCAGCCTATATAGACACAAATTTCATCATAAAACTTAAAATCATGAAGAAAACATTAAGTTTAGAAAACGTGTTTCTCTTGCTCTGAAAATGCATTTAAGGCAAGAAAAACTTCATATGATCCTCACAGCTAAACAAAAGGCTTAATATTCATGTTTTCACTTGTATGTATGTCAGATGAGCACTTGCAGCCTATAGAGACACTAATTTCATCAAAAAAGTTAAAACAATGAACAAAACATTAAATTCAGAAAACGTGTTTCTCTTGCTCTGAAAATGCGTTTAAGGCAATAAAAAGAAAATAACCTTAACCCTGACAAGTAACCCTAACCATAACAACTAACCCTAACCAGTAACCCCAGCAAGTAACCCTAACCCTATCAAGTAACCGTAACCCTAACAATTAACCCTAACCCTAACAAGTAACCCTAACAACTAACCCTAATAAGTTAACCCAGCAAGTAACCCTAACCTAACAAGTAACCCCAGCAAGTAACCTTAACCCTGACAAGTAACCCTAACCCCAGAAAGTAACCTTAACCCTGACAAGTAACCCTACCAAGTAACCCCAGCAAGTAACCTTAACCCTAACAAGTAACCTTAACCCTGACAAGTAACCCTAACAACGTAACCCTAACAAGTGTCCCTAACAAGTAACCCCAGAAAATAACCCTAACCCTGACAAGTAACCATAACAAGTAACCACAACAAGTATCCCAATTCCTAACAATTAACCCTAACAAGTAACCCCAGAAAGTAACATTAACCCTGACAAGTAACCCTAACAAGTATCCCTAACAGGTAACTCCAGAAAGTAACCTTAACACTGACAAGTAACCCTGACAAGTAACCCAGGAAGTAACACTAACCCTAACAAGTAAACCTAACCCTTACAAGTAACCCGAGACAGTAACCTTAACCCTGACAAGTAACACTAACAAGTAACCCTTACCCTAACCACTAACCCTAAAAAGTAACCCCAGAAAGTAACATTAACCCTAACAAGTAACCCTAACAAGTAAAACCAGAAAGTAACCCTAACTATAACAAGTAACCCTAACCCTAACCCTAACAAGTAACACTAACCCTGACAAGTAATCCTAACAAGTAACCCCAGCAATTATCCCTAACGCTAACAAGTATCCCTAACAAGTAACGCCAGCAAGTAACCCTAACCCTAACAAAGGAACTTCCCCCTGACAAGTAACCCGAGAAAGTAACCTTAACCCTAACAAGTAACCCCAGAAAGTAACCCTAACCCTAACAAGTAAACCCAGAAAGTAACCTTAACCATGCCAAGTAACGCTAAGCCTAACAAGTAACCCTAACAAGTAACCCCAGCAAGTAACCTTAACCCTGACAAGTAACCCTAAGCCTAACAAGTAAGCCCAGCAAGTAACCGTAACCCTGACAAGTAACTCTCACAAGTAACCCTAAAAGGTAACCCCAGAAAGTAACCCTAACCCTGACAAGTAACCCTAACGAGTGACCCCAAGAAGTAAACCTAACCCTAACAAGTAACCCCAACAAGTAACCCTAACAAGTAACCCCAGCAAGTAACCTTAGCCCTAACAAGTAACCCTAACAAGTTAACACAGAAAGTAACCTTAAACCTGACAAGTAACCCTAAGCCTAACAAGTAACCCTAACCCTAACAAGGAACCCTATAAAGTAACCCCAGAAAGTAACCCTAGCCTTAACAAGTAACCCTAAGAAGTAATCCCAGAAAGTAACCCTAGCCCTAAAAAGTAACCCTAACAAGTAAAACCAGAAAGTAACCCTAACCCTAACAAGTAACCCTAACCCTAACCCTAACAAGTAACACTAACCCTGACAAGTAATCCTAACAAGTAACCCCAGCAATTATCCCTAACGCTAACAAGTATCCCTAACAAGTAACCCCAGCAAGTAACCCTAACCCTAACAAAGGAACTTCCCCCTGACAAGTAACCCGAGAAAGTAACCTTAACCCTAACAAGTAACCCAGAAAGTAACCCTAGCCATAACAAGTAACCCCAGAAAATAACCCTAGCCATAACAAGTAACGTTAACCCTAACAAGTAACCCTAACAATTGACCCCAGAAAGTAACCCTAACCCTAACCAGTAACCCAAACAAGTAACCCCAACAAGTAACCCTAACCCTAACAAGTAACCCTAGAATGTAACCTTCACCCTGACGAGTAACCCTAACAAGTAAACCCAGAAAGTAACCCTAGCCCTAACAAGTAACCCTAACAAGTAAATCCAGAAAGTAACCATAGCCCTAACAAGTAACCCTAACAAGTAAACCCAGAACGTAACCCTAGCCATAAGAAGTAACCCTAAAAGGTAACCCCAGAAAGTAACCCTAAACCTGACAAGTAACCCTAATCCTAACAAGTAACCCTAACCCTAACAAGGAACCCTATAAAGTAACCCCAGAAAGTAACCCTAGCCCTAACAAGTAACCCGAAGAAGTAATCCCAGAAAGTAACCCTAGCGCTAACAAGTAACCCTAAGAAGTAAAACCAGAAAGTAACCCTAGCCCTAAGAAGTTACCCTAACATGGAAACCCAGAAAGTAACACTAGCCATAACAAGTAACCCTAAAAGATAACCCCAGAAAGTAACCCTAACCCTGACAAGTAACCCTAATCCTAACAAGTAACCCTAACCCTAACAAGGAACCATAAAAAGTAACCCCAGAAAGTAACCCTAGCCCTAACAAGTAACCCTAACAAGTAAACCCAGAAGTAACCCTAGCCCTAACAAGTAACCCTAACAAGTAAACCCAGAAAGTAACTATAACCCTAACAAGTAACCCTAACAAGTAAACCCAGAACGTAACCCTAGCCATAACAAGTAACCCTAAAAGGTAACCCCAGAAAGTAACCCTAACCTTGACAAGTAACCCTAATCCTAACAAGTAACCCTAACCCTAACAAGGAACCCTAAAAATTAACCCCAGAAAGTAACCCTAGGCCTAACAAGTAACCCTAAGAAGTAAACCAAGAAAGTAACCCTAGCCCTAACAAGTAACCCTAACAAGTAAACCCAGAAAGTAACCATAGCCCTAACAAGTAACCCTAAGAAGTAAACCCAGAAAGTAACCCTAGCCCTAACAAGTAACCCTAACAAGTAAACCCAGAAAGTAACCCTAGCCATAACAAGTAACCCTAAAAGGTAACCCCAGAAAGTAACCCTAACCCTGACAAGTACCCTAATCCTAACAAGTAACCCCAGAAAGTAACCTTAACCCTGACAAGTAACCATAACAAGTAAACCCAGAAAGTAACCATAGCCCTAACAAGTAACCCTTACAAGTAAACCCAGAACGTAACCCTAGCCATAACATGTAACCCTAACAAGTAACCTTAACCCTGACAAGTAACCCTAACCAGTAACCCTAAAAGGTAACCCCAGAAAGTAACCCTAACCCCGACAAGTAGCCCTAATCCTAACAAGTAACCCAAACCCTTACAAGGAACCCTAAAAAGTAACCCCAGAAAGTAACCCTAACAAGTAAACCCAGAAAGTAACCCTAACAAGTAAACCCAGAAAGTAACCCTAGCCCTAACAAGTAACCCTAACACGTAAACCCAGAAAGTAACTCTAGCCCTAACAAGTAACCCTAAGAAGTAAACCCAGAAAATAACCCTAGCCCTAACAAGTAACCCTAACAAGTAACACCAAAAAGTAACCCTAACCCTAACAAGTAACCGTAACAATTGACCCCAGGAAATATCACTAACCGTGACAAGTAACTCTAACCCTAACAACTAACCCTAACAACTAACCCCAGAAAGTAACCTTAACCCGACAAGTAACCGAATAAGTAACACTAACTCTTACAAGTAAACCTACCAAGTGTCGCTAACAAGTAACCCCAGCAAGTATCCCTAACGCTAACAAGTATCCCTAACAAGTAACCCCAGCAAGTAACCCTAACCCTAACAAAGAACCCTCACCCTGACAAGCCGAGAAAGTAACCTTAACCCTAAGAAGTAACCCCAGAAAGTAACCTTTAAACTGACAAGTAACCCTAATCCTAACAAGTAACCCTAACCCTAACAAGGAACCCTATAAAGTGACCCCAGAAAGTAACCCTAGCCCTAACAAGTAACCCTAGGAAGTAAACCCAGAAAGTAACCCTAGCCCTAACAAGTAACCCTAACAAGTAAACCCAGAAAGTAACCACAGCCCTAACAAGTAACCCTAAGAAGTAAACCCAGAAAGTAACCCTAGCCCTAACAAGTAACCCTAACAAGTAAACCCAGAAAGTAACCCTAGCCCTAACAAGTAACCCTAACAAGTAAACCCAGAACGTAACCCTAGCCATAACAAGTAACCCTAACAAGTAACCCCAGCAAGTAACCTTAACCCTAACCAGTAACCCTAACAAGTAACCCCAACAAGTAACCATAAACCTAATAAGTAACCCCAGAAAGTAACCTTAACCCTGACAAGTAACCCTAACAAGTAACCCCAGAAAGTAACACCATACCTAACAAGTAACCGTAACAATTGACCCCAGGAAATAACCCTAACCGTGACAAGTAACCCTAACAAGTAAACCCAGAACGTAACCATAGGCCTAACAAGTAACCCTAACAAGTAAACCCAGAACGTAACCCTAGCCATAACAAGTAACCCTAACAAGTAAACTCAGAAAGTAACCTTAACCCTGACAAGTAACCCTAAGCCTAACAAGTAACCCTAACAAGTAACCCCAGCAAGTAACCTTAACCCTGACAAGTAACCCTAAGAAGTAACCCTAACAAGTAAACCCAGAAAGTAACCCTAGCCCTAACAAGTAACCCTAACAAGTAAACCCAGAAAGTAACCCTAGCCCGAACAAGTAACCCTAACAAGTAAACACAGAAAGTAACCTTAACCCTGACAAGTAACCTTAACCCTGACAAGTAACCCCAGAATGTAACCTTCACCCTGACAAGTAACCCTAACAAGTAAACCCAGAAAGTAACCCTAGCCCTAACAAGTAACCCTAACAAGTAAATCCAGAAAGTAACCATAGCCCTAACAAATAACCCTAACAAGTAAACCCAGAAAGTAACCCTAACCCTGACAAGTAACCCTAATCCGAACAAGTAACCTTAACCCTAACAAGTAACCCTAACAAGTAACCCCAGAAAGTAACCCTAGCCCTAACAAGTAACCCTAAGAAGTAAACCCAGAAAGTAACCCTAGCCCTAACAAGTAACCTTAGCAAGTAAACCCAGAAACTAACCATAGCCCTAACAACTAACTTTAAGAAGTAAACCCAGAAAGTAACCATAGCCCTAACAAGTAACCCTAAGAAGTAAACCCAGAACGTAACCATAGGCCTAACAAGTAACCCTAACAAGTAACCCCAGCAAGTAACCTTAACCCTGACAAGTAACCCTAAGAAGTAACCCTAACAAGTAAACCCAGAAAGTAACCATAGCCCTAACAAGTAACTCTAACAAGTAAACCCAGAACGTAACCCTAGCCATAACAAGTAACCCTAACAAGTAACCCCAGCAAGTAACCTTAACCCTAACCAGTAACCCTAACAAGTAACCCCAACAAGTAACCATAAACCTAATAAGTAACCCCAGAATGTAACCTTAACCCTGACAAGTAACCCTAACAAGTAACCCCAGAAAGTAACACCAAACCTAACAAGTAACCGTAACAATTGACCCCAGAAAATAACCTTAACCCTGACAAGTAACCCTAAGCCTAACAAGTAACCCTAACAAGTAACCCCAGCAAGTAACCTTAACCCTGACAAGTAACCCTAAGAAGTAACCCTAACAAGTAAACCCAGAAAGTAACCCTAGCCCTAACAAGTAACCCTAACAAGTAAACCCAGAACGTAACCATAGGCCTAACAAGTAACCCTAACAAGTAAACCCAGAACGTAACCCTAGCCATAACAAGTAACCCTAACAAGTAAACCCAGAACGTAACCCTAGCCATAACAAGTAACCCTAACAAGTAAACCCAGAAAGTAACCCTAGCCCGAACAAGTAACCCTAACAAGTAAACCCAGAAAGTAACCCTAGCCATAACAAGTAACCTTAAAAGGTAACCCCAGAAAGTAACCCTAACCTTGGCAAGTAACCCTAATCCTTACAAGGAACCCTAAAAAGTAACCCCAGAAAGTAACCCTAACAAGTAAACCCAGAAAGTAACCCTAACAAGTAAACCCAGAAAGTAACCCTAGCCCTAACAAGTAACCCTAACACGTAAACCCAGAAAGTAACTCTAGCCCTAACAAGTAACCCTAAGAAGTAAACCCAGAAAATAACCCTAGCCCTAACAAGTAACCCTAACAAGTAACACCAAAAAGTAACCCTAACCCTAACAAGTAACCGTAACAATTGACCCCAGGAAATATCACTAACCGTGACAAGTAACTCTAACCCTAACAACTAACCCTAACAACTAACCCCAGAAAGTAACCTTAACCCGACAAGTAACCGAATAAGTAACACTAACTCTTACAAGTAAACCTACCAAGTGTCGCTAACAAGTAACCCCAGCAAGTATCCCTAACGCTAACAAGTATCCCTAACAAGTAACCCCAGCAAGTAACCCTAACCCTAACAAAGAACCCTCACCCTGACAAGCCGAGAAAGTAACCTTAACCCTAAGAAGTAACCCCAGAAAGTAACCTTTAAACTGACAAGTAACCCTAATCCTAACAAGTAACCCTAACCCTAACAAGGAACCCTATAAAGTGACCCCAGAAAGTAACCCTAGCCCTAACAAGTAACCCTAAGAAGTAAACCCAGAAAGTAACCCTAGCCCTAACAAGTAACCCTAACAAGTAAACCCAGAAAGTAACCACAGCCCTAACAAGTAACCCTAAGAAGTAAACCCAGAAAGTAACCCTAGCCCTAACAAGTAACCCTAACAAGTAAACCCAGAAAGTAACCCTAGCCCTAACAAGTAACCCTAACAAGTAAACCCAGAACGTAACCCTAGCCATAACAAGTAACCCTAACAAGTAACCCCAGCAAGTAACCTTAACCCTAACCAGTAACCCTAACAAGTAACCCCAACAAGTAACCATAAACCTAATAAGTAACCCCAGAAAGTAACCTTAACCCTGACAAGTAACCCTAACAAGTAACCCCAGAAAGTAACACCATACCTAACAAGTAACCGTAACAATTGACCCCAGGAAATAACCCTAACCGTGACAAGTAACCCTAACAAGTAAACCCAGAACGTAACCATAGGCCTAACAAGTAACCCTAACAAGTAAACCCAGAACGTAACCCTAGCCATAACAAGTAACCCTAACAAGTAAACTCAGAAAGTAACCTTAACCCTGACAAGTAACCCTAAGCCTAACAAGTAACCCTAACAAGTAACCCCAGCAAGTAACCTTAACCCTGACAAGTAACCCTAAGAAGTAACCCTAACAAGTAAACCCAGAAAGTAACCCTAGCCCTAACAAGTAACCCTAACAAGTAAACCCAGAAAGTAACCCTAGCCCGAACAAGTAACCCTAACAAGTAAACACAGAAAGTAACCTTAACCCTGACAAGTAACCTTAACCCTGACAAGTAACCCCAGAATGTAACCTTCACCCTGACAAGTAACCCTAACAAGTAAACCCAGAAAGTAACCCTAGCCCTAACAAGTAACCCTAACAAGTAAATCCAGAAAGTAACCATAGCCCTAACAAATAACCCTAACAAGTAAACCCAGAAAGTAACCCTAACCCTGACAAGTAACCCTAATCCGAACAAGTAACCTTAACCCTAACAAGTAACCCTAACAAGTAACCCCAGAAAGTAACCCTAGCCCTAACAAGTAACCCTAAGAACTAAACCCAGAAAGTAACCCTAGCCCTAACAAGTAACCTTAGCAAGTAAACCCAGAAACTAACCATAGCCCTAACAACTAACTTTAAGAAGTAAACCCAGAAAGTAACCCTAGCCATAACAAGTAACCCTAACAAGTAAACCCAGAACGTAACCATAGGCCTAACAAGTAACCCTAACAAGTAACCCCAGCAAGTAACCTTAACCCTGACAAGTAACCCTAAGAAGTAACCCTAACAAGTAAACCCAGAAAGTAACCATAGCCCTAACAAGTAACTCTAACAAGTAAACCCAGAACGTAACCCTAGCCATAACAAGTAACCCTAACAAGTAACCCCAGCAAGTAACCTTAACCCTAACCAGTAACCCTAACAAGTAACCCCAACAAGTAACCATAAACCTAATAAGTAACCCCAGAATGTAACCTTAACCCTGACAAGTAACCCTAACAAGTAACCCCAGAAAGTAACACCAAACCTAACAAGTAACCGTAACAATTGACCCCAGAAAATAACCTTAACCCTGACAAGTAACCCTAAGCCTAACAAGTAACCCTAACAAGTAACCCCAGCAAGTAACCTTAACCCTGACAAGTAACCCTAAGAAGTAACCCTAACAAGTAAACCCAGAAAGTAACCCTAGCCCTAACAAGTAACCCTAACAAGTAAACCCAGAACGTAACCATAGGCCTAACAAGTAACCCTAACAAGTAAACCCAGAACGTAACCCTAGCCATAACAAGTAACCCTAACAAGTAAACCCAGAACGTAACCCTAGCCATAACAAGTAACCCTAACAAGTAAACCCAGAAAGTAACCCTAGCCCGAACAAGTAACCCTAACAAGTAAACCCAGAAAGTAACCCTAGCCATAACAAGTAACCTTAAAAGGTAACCCCAGAAAGTAACCCTAACCTTGGCAAGTAACCCTAATCCTAACAAGTAACCCTAACCCTAACAAGGAACCCTAAAAAGTAACACCAGAAAGTAACCCTAGTCCTAACAACTAACCCTAACAAGTAAACCCAGAAAGTAACCCTAGCCCTAACAAGTAACCCTAACAAGTAAACCCAGAACGTAACCCTAGCCATAACAAGTAACCCTAACAAGTAACCCCAGAAAGTAACCCTAACCCTGACAAGTAACCCTAACAAGTAACCCCAGCAAGTAACCTTAACGCTAACAAGTAACCCTAACAAGGAACCCCTAAAGTAACCCCAGAAAGTAACCCTAACAAGTAAACCCAGAAAGTAGCCCTAGCCCTAACAAGTAACCCTAACAAGTAAACCCAGAAAGTAACCCTAGCCCTAAGAAGTAACCCTAAGAACTAAACCCAGAAAGTAACGCAAGCCCTAACAAGTAACCCTACCAAGTAACCCCAAAATGTAACCCAAACCCTAACAAGTAACCGTAACAATTGACCCCAGGAAATAACACTAACCGTGACAAGTAACCCTAACCAGAACATAACAAGTAACCATAGGCCTAACAAGTAACCCTAACAAGTAAACCCAGAAAGTAACCCTAACCCTAACAAGTAACCCTAACAAGTAAGTAACAAGTAACCCCTAACCCTAACAAGTAACCCTAACCTAACAAGTGTCCCTAACAAGTAACCCCAGCAAGTAACCTAACAAGTAACCCAACAAGTAACCCTAACCCCCTAATAAGTAACCCCAGAAAGTAACCTTAACCCTGACAAGTAACCCTAACAAGTAACCCCAGAAAGTAACACCAAACCTAACAAGTAACCGTAACAATTGACCCCAGGAAATAACCCTAACCGTGACACGTAACCCTAACAAGTAAACCCAGAACGTAACCATAGGCCTAACAAGTAACCCTAACAAGTAACCCCAGCAAGTAACCTTAACCCTGACAAGTAACCCTAACAAGTAAACCCAGAAAGTAACCTTAACCCTGACAAGTAACCCTAAGCCTAACAAGTAACCCTAACAAGTAACCCCAGCAAGTAACCTTAACCCTGACAAGTAACCCTAACCCTAACAAGTAAACCCAGAAAGTAACCCTAGCCCTAACAAGTAACCCTAACAAGTAAACCCAGAAAGTAACCCTAGCCCGAACAAGTAACCCTAACAAGTAAACACAGAAAGTAAGCTTAACCCTGACAAGTAACCTTAACCCTGACAAGTAACCCCAGAATGTAACCTTCACCCTGACAAGTAACCCTAACAAGTAAACCCAGAAAGTAACCCTAGCCCTAACAAGTAACCCTAACAAGTAAATCCAGAAAGTAACCATAGCCCTAACAAGTAACCCTAACAAGTAAACCCAGAAAGTAACCCTAACCCTGACAAGTAACCCTAATCCGAACAAGTAACCTTAACCCTAACAAGTAACCCTAACAAGTAACCCCAGAAAGTAACCCTAGCCCTAACAAGTAACCCTAAGAAGTAAACCCAGAAAGTAACCCTAGCCCTAACAAGTAACCTTAGCAAGTAAACCCAGAAACTAACCATAGCCCTAACAACTAACTTTAAGAAGTAAACCCAGAAAGTAACCATAGCCCTAACAAGTAACCCTAAGAAGTAAACCCAGAAAGTAAAGCCATAACAAGTAACCCTAACAAGTAACCCAGAACGTAACCATAGGCCTAACAAGTAACCCTAACAAGTAACCCCAGCAAGTAACCTTAACCCTGACAAGTAACCCTAAGAAGTAACCCTAACAAGTAAACCCAGAAAGTAACCATAGCCCTAACAAGTAACTCTAACAAGTAAACCCAGAACGTAACCCTAGCCATAACAAGTAACCCTAACAAGTAACCCCAGCAAGTAACCTTAACCCTAACCAGTAACCCTAACAAGTAACCCCAACAAGTAACCAGTAAACCTAATAAGTAACCCCAGAATGTAACCTTAACCCTGACAAGTAACCCTAACAAGTAACCCCAGAAAGTAACACCAAACCTAACAAGTAACCGTAACAATTGACCCCAGAAAATAACCTTAACCCTGACAAGTAACCCTAAGCCTAACAAGTAACCCTAACAAGTAACCCCAGCAAGTAACCTTAACCCTGACAAGTAACCCTAAGAAGTAACCCTAACAAGTAAACCCAGAAAGTAACCCTAGCCCTAACAAGTAACCCTAACAAGTAAACCCAGAACGTAACCATAGGCCTAACAAGTAACCCTAACAAGTAAACCCAGAACGTAACCCTAGCCATAACAAGTAACCCTAACAAGTAAACCCAGAACGTAACCCTAGCCATAACAAGTAACCCTAACAAGTAAACCCAGAAAGTAACCCTAGCCATAACAAGTAACCCTAACAAGTAAACCCAGAAAGTAACCCTAACCATAACAAGTAACCCTAAAAGGTAACCCCAGAAAGTAACCCTAACCCTAACAAGTAACCCTAAAGTAACCTAACAAGTAACCCTAACCCTAACAAGTAACCCTAACAAGTAACCCCAGAAAGTAACCCTAGCCCTAACAAGTAACCCTAACAAGTAAACCCAGAAAGTAACCCTAGCCCTAACAAGTAACCCTAACAAGTAAACCCAGAACGTAACCCTAGCCATAACAAGTAACCCTAACAAGTAACCCCAGAAAGTAACCCTAACCCTGACAAGTAACTCTAATCCTAACAAGTAACCCTAACCCTAACAAGGAACCCCTAAAGTAACCCCAGAAAGTAACCCTAACAAGTAAACCCAGAAAGTAGCCCTAACCCTAACAAGTAACCCTAACAAGTAAACCCAGAAAAACCCAGAAAGTAACCCTAGCCCTAACAAGTAACCCTAAGAACTAAACCCAGAAAGTAACGCAAGCCCTAACAAGTAACCCTACCAAGTAACCCCAAAATGTAACCCAAACCCTAACAAGTAACCGTAACAATTGACCCCAGGAAATAACACTAACCGTGACAAGTAACCCTAACCCTAACAACTAACCCTAACAACTAACCCCAGAAAGTAACCTTAACCCGACAAGTAACCCTAACAAGTAAACATAACAAGTAACAAGTAACCCCCAATTAACCCTATCTAACAAGTAACCCTAACAAGTAACCCTAACAAGTAACCCCAGCAAGTAACCATAAACCTAATAAGTAACCCCAGAAAGTAACCTTAACCCTGACAAGTAACCCTAACAAGTAACCCCAGAAAGTAACACCATACCTAACAAGTAACCGTAACAATTAACCCCAGGAAGTAACCCTAACCGTGACAAGTAACCCTAACAAGTAACCCCCAGAACGTAACCATAGGCCTAACAAGTAACCCTAACAAGTAAACCCAGAAAGTAACCCTAGCCATAACAAGTAACCCTAACAAGTAAACTCAGAAAGTAACCTTAACCCTGACAAGTAACCCTAAGCCTAACAAGTAACCCTAACAAGTAACCCCAGCAAGTAACCTTAACCCTGACAAGTAACCCTAAGAAGTAACCCTAACAAGTAAACCCAGAAAGTAACCCTAGCCCTAACAAGTAACCCTAACAAGTAAACCCAGAAAGTAACCTTAACCCTGACAAGTAACCTTAACCCTAACAAGTAACCCCAGAAAGTAACCTTCACCCTGACAAGTAACCCTAACAAGTAAACCCAGAAAGTAACCATAGCCCTAACAAGTAACCCTAACAAGTAAATCCAGAAAGTAACCATAGCCCTAACAAGTAACCCTAACAAGTAAACCCAGAAAGTAACCCTAACCCTGACAAGTAACCCTAATCCTAACAAGTAAGTAACCCTAACAAGTAACCCTAACAAGTAACCCCAGAAAGTAACCCTAACCCTAACAAGTAACCCTAACAAGTAAACCCAGAAAGTAACCCTAGCCCTAACAAGTAACCCTAACAAGTAAACCCAGAAAGTAACCATAGCCCTAACAAGTAACTTTAACCCTAACAAGTAAACCCAGAAAGTAACCATAGCCCTAACAAGTAACCCTAAGAAGTAAACCCAGAAAGTAACCCTAGCCCTAACAAGTAACCCTAACAAGTAAACCCAGAACGTAACCATAGGCCTAACAAGTAACCCTAACAAGTAACCCCAGCAAGTAACCTTAACCCTGACAAGTAACCCTAACAAGTAACCCTAACAAGTAAACCCAGAAAGTAACCATAGCCCTAACAAGTAACCCTAACAAGTAAACCCAGAAAGTAACCCTAGCCCTAACAAGTAACCCTAACAAGTAAACCCAGAAAGTAACCCTAACCCTAACACAGTAACCCTAACAAGTAAACCCAGACAAGTAACCCTAACCCTAACAAGTAACCCTAACAAGTAAACCCAGAAAGTAACCATAACCCTAACAAGTAACCCTAACAAGTAACCCCAGAAAGTAACCATAACCCTAACAAGTACCCCCTAACCCTAACAAGTAACCCTAACAAGTAACCCCAGAAAGTAACCCTAACCCTAACAAGTAACCCTAATCCTAACAAGTAACCCTAACCCTAACAAGTAACCCTAACAAGTAACCCCAGAAAGTAACCCTAACCCTAACAAGTAACCCTAACAAGTAAACCCAGCAAGTAACCCTAACCCTAACAAGTAACCCTAACAAGTAAACCCAGAAAGTAACCCTAACCCTAACAAGTAACCCTAACAAGTAAACCCAGAAAGTAACCAAGTAACCCTAACAAGTAACCCTAACAAGTAAACCCAGAAAGTAACCCTAGCCCTAACAAGTAACCCTAACAAGTAAACCCAGAAAGTAACCCTAGCCCTAACAAGTAACCCTAACCCTAACAAGTAACCCCCAGAAAGTAACCTTAACCCTGACAAGTAACCCTAACCCTAACAAGTAACCCAAGTAACCCCAGAAAGTAACCCTCACCCTAACAAGTAACCCTAACAAGTAAACCCAGAAAGTAACAAGTAACCCTAGTAAACCCTAACAAGTAACCCTAAAGTAAGTAACCCTAACAAGTAACCCCAGAAAGTAACCCTAACCCTAACAAGTAACCCTAACAAGTAAACCCAGAAAGTAACCCTAGCCCTAACAAGTAACCCTAACAAGTAAACCCAGAAAGTAACCCTAACCCTAACAAGTAACCCTAACAAGTAAACCCAGAAAGTAACCCTAGCCCTAACAAGTAACCCTAACAAGTAAACCCAGAAAGTAACCCTAACCCTAACAAGTAACCCTAACAAGTAACCCCAGAAAGTAACCCTAACCCTAACAAGTAACCCTAACAAGTAACCCCAGAAAGTAACCTTAACCCTGACAAGTAACCCTAACCCTAACAAGTAACCCTAACAAGTAAACCCAGAAAGTAACCCTAGCCCTAACAAGTAACCCTAACAAGTAAACCCAGAAAGTAACCCTAGCCCTAACAAGTAACCCTAACAAGTAACCCCAGCAAGTAACCCTAACCCTAGTAACCCTAGCCCTAACAAGTTAACAAGTAACCCCACAAGTAACCCTAACAAGTAACCCAAAAGTAACAAGTAACCGTAACCCTTAACCCCCCCAGAAGTAACCCTAACAAGTGACAAGTAACCCTAACCCTAACAAGTAACCCTAACAAGTAACCCCAGAAAGTAACCTTAACCCTGACAAGTAACCCTAAGTAAGTAACAGACAAGTAACCCTAACAAGTAACCCTAACAAGTAACCCTAACAAGTAACCCCAACAAGTAACCCTAACCCTAACAAGTAACCCTAACAAGTAACCCCAGAAAGTAACCCTAACCCTAACAAGTAACCCTAACAAGTAACCCCAGAAAGTAACCCTAACCCTAACAAGTAACCCTAACAAGTAACCCCCAACAAGTAACCTTAACCCTAACAAGTAACCCTAACAAGTAACCCCAGAAAGTAACCCTAACCCTAACAAGTAACCCTAACAAGTAACCCCAACAAGTAACCATAACCCTAATAAGTAACCCTAAGAAAGTAACCCAGAAAGTAACAAGTAACCCTAACAAGTAACCCTAACAAGTAACCCCAGAAAGTAACCTTAACCCTGACAAGTAACCCTAACAAGTAACCCCAGAAAGTAACCCTAACCCTGACAAGTAACCCTAACAAGTAAACCCAGAAAGTAACCCTAGCCCTAACAAGTAACCCTAACAAGTAACCCCAGCAAGTAACCTTAACCCTAACAAGTAACCCTAACAAGTAACCCTAACAAGTAAACCCAGAAAGTAACCCTAGCCCTAACAAGTAACCCTAACAAGTAAACCCAGAAAGTAACCTTAACCCTAACAAGTAACCCTAACTAAAGTAACCCTAACAAGTAAACCCAGAAAGTAACCCTAACCCTAACAAGTAACCCTAACAAGTAAACCCAGAAAGTAACAAGTAACCCTAACAAGTAACCCTAACAAGTAAAGTAACCTTAACCCTAACAAGTAACCCTAACAAGTAACCCCAGAAAGTAACCTTAACCCTGACAAGTAACCCTAACTAACCCTAACCCTAACAAGTAAACCCAGAAAGTAACCTTAACCCTAACAAGTAACCCTAACAAGTAAACCCAGAAAGTAACCATAGCCCTAACAAGTAACCCTAACAAGTAAAGTAACCCTAACAGAAAGTAACCATAACCCTAACAAGTAACCCTAACAAGTAACCCCAGCCTAAGTAACCTAACAAGTACCCCCACAAGTAACCCTAAGTCCTAACAAACAAGTAACCATAACCCTAACAAGTAACCCTAACAAGTTGCCCAGAAAGTAACCCTAAGCCCTAACAAGTAACCCTAAGAAGTCCTCTTCATGTTTTCACTTGTATAAGTGTCAGATTAGCACTCTCCAGCCTATATAGACACTAATTTCATCATAAAACTTAAAATCATGAAGAAAACATTAAGTTTAGAAAACGTGTTTCTCTTGCTCTGAAAATGCGTTTAAGGCAATAAAAAATTCATATGATCCTCACAGCTAAACAAAAGACTGAATCTTCTTGTTTTCACTTGTATAAGTGTCAGATTAGCACTCTCCAGCCTATATAGACACAAATTTCATTATAAAATTTAAAATCATGAAGAAAACATTAAGTTTAGAAAACGTGTTTCGCTTGCTCTAAAAATGCGTTTAAGGCAATAAAAAGTTCATATGATCCTCATAGCTAAACAAAGGCTGAAACTTCATGTTTTCACTTGTATAAGTGTCAGATGAGCACTCTGCAGCCGACATATACAGTAATTTCATCATAAAAATTAAAACCATTAAGAAAACATTAAATTCAAAAAAACGTGTTAATCTTGCTCTGAAAATGCGTTTAAGGCAATAAAAAGTTCATATGATCCTCACAGCTAAACGAAAGGCTGAATCTTCTTTTTTCACTTGTATAAGTGTCAGATTAGCACTCTCCAGCCATATAGACACAAATTTCATCAAAAAAGTTAAAACAATGAATAAAACATTAAGTTCAGAAAACGTGTTTCTCTTGCTCTGAAAATGCGTTTAAGGCAATAAAAAGTTCATATGATCCTCACAGCTAAACAAAAGGCTGAATCTTCTTGTTTTCACTTGTATAAGTGTCAGATTAGCACTCTCCAGCCCATATAGACACAAATTTCATCATAAAACTTAAAATCATGAAGAAAACATTAAGTTTAGAAAACGTGTTTCTCTTGCTCTGAAAATGCGTTTAAGGCAATAAAAACTTCATATGATCCTCACGGCTAACAAAAGGCTGAATATTCATGTTTTCACTTGTATTAGTGTCAGATGAGCACTTTGCAGCCTATATAGACACTAATTTCATCAAAAAAAGTTAAAACAATGAACAAAACATTAAGTTCAGAAAACGTGTTTCTCTTGCTCTGAAAATGCGTTTAAGGCAATAAAAAGTTCATATGATCCTCACAGCTAAACAAAAGGCTGAATATTCATGTTTTCACTTGTATTAGTGTCAGATGAGCACTTTGCAGCCTATATAGACACTAATTTCATCAAAAAAAGTTAAAACAATGAACAAAAGATTAAGTTCAGAAAACGTGTTTCTCTTGCTCTGAAAATGCGTTTAAGGCAATAAAAACTTCATATGATCCTCAGAGCTAAACAAAAGGCTGAATCTTCTTGTTTTCACTTGTATAAGTGTCAGATTAGCACTCTCCAGCATATAGACACAAATTTCATCATAAAACTTAAAATCATGAAGAAAACATTAAGTTTAGAAAACGTGTTTCTCTTGCTCTGAAAATGCGTTTAAGGCAATAAAAAGTTCATATGATCCTCATAGCTAAACAAAGGCTGAAACTTCATGTTTTCACCTGTATAAGTGTCAGATGAGCACTCTGCAGCCGACATATACAGTAATTTCATCATAAAAATTAAAACCATTAAGAAAACATTAAATTCAAAAAAACGTGTTTCTCTTGCTCTGAAAATGCGTTTAAGGCAATAAAAAGTTCATATGATCCTCACAGCTAAACAAAAGGCTGAATCTTCTTGTTTTCACTTGTATAAGTGTCAGATTAGCACTCTCCAGCCTATATAGACGCAAATTTCATCAAAAAAGTTAAAACAATGAATAAAACATTAAGTTCAGAAAACGTGTTTCTCTTGCTCTGAAAATGCGTTTAAGGCAATAAAAAGTTCATATGATCCTCACAGCTAAACAAAAGGCTAAATCTTCTTGTTTTCACTTGTATAAGTGTCAGATTAGCACTCTCCAGCCTATATAGACACAAATTTCATCATAAAACTTAAAATCATGAAGAAAACATTAAGTTTAGAAAACGTGTTTCTCTTGCTCTGAAAATGCATTTAAGGCAAGAAAAACTTCATATGATCCTCACAGCTAAACAAAAGGCTTAATATTCATGTTTTCACTTGTATGTATGTCAGATGAGCACTTGCAGCCTATAGAGACACTAATTTCATCAAAAAAGTTAAAACAATGAACAAAACATTAAATTCAGAAAACGTGTTTCTCTTGCTCTGAAAATGCGTTTAAGGCAATAAAAAGAAAATAACCTTAACCCTGACAAGTAACCCTAACCATAACAACTAACCCTAACCAGTAACCCCAGCAAGTAACCCTAACCCTATCAAGTAACCGTAACCCTAACAATTAACCCTAACCCTAACAAGTAACCCTAACAACTAACCCTAATAAGTTAACCCAGCAAGTAACCCTAACCTAACAAGTAACCCCAGCAAGTAACCTTAACCCTGACAAGTAACCCTAACCCCAGAAAGTAACCTTAACCCTGACAAGTAACCCTACCAAGTAACCCCAGCAAGTAACCTTAACCCTAACAAGTAACCTTAACCCTGACAAGTAACCCTAACAACGTAACCCTAACAAGTGTCCCTAACAAGTAACCCCAGAAAATAACCCTAACCCTGACAAGTAACCATAACAAGTAACCACAACAAGTATCCCAATTCCTAACAATTAACCCTAACAAGTAACCCCAGAAAGTAACATTAACCCTGACAAGTAACCCTAACAAGTATCCCTAACAGGTAACTCCAGAAAGTAACCTTAACACTGACAAGTAACCCTGACAAGTAACCCAGGAAGTAACACTAACCCTAACAAGTAAACCTAACCCTTACAAGTAACCCGAGACAGTAACCTTAACCCTGACAAGTAACACTAACAAGTAACCCTTACCCTAACCACTAACCCTAAAAAGTAACCCCAGAAAGTAACATTAACCCTAACAAGTAACCCTAACAAGTAAAACCAGAAAGTAACCCTAACTATAACAAGTAACCCTAACCCTAACAAGTAACACTAACCCTGACAAGTAATCCTAACAAGTAACCCCAGCAATTATCCCTAACGCTAACAAGTATCCCTAACAAGTAACGCCAGCAAGTAACCCTAACCCTAACAAAGGAACTTCCCCCTGACAAGTAACCCGAGAAAGTAACCTTAACCCTAACAAGTAACCCCAGAAAGTAACCCTAACCCTAACAAGTAAACCCAGAAAGTAACCTTAACCATGCCAAGTAACGCTAAGCCTAACAAGTAACCCTAACAAGTAACCCCAGCAAGTAACCTTAACCCTGACAAGTAACCCTAAGCCTAACAAGTAAGCCCAGCAAGTAACCGTAACCCTGACAAGTAACTCTCACAAGTAACCCTAAAAGGTAACCCCAGAAAGTAACCCTAACCCTGACAAGTAACCCTAACGAGTGACCCCAAGAAGTAAACCTAACCCTAACAAGTAACCCCAACAAGTAACCCTAACAAGTAACCCCAGCAAGTAACCTTAGCCCTAACAAGTAACCCTAACAAGTTAACACAGAAAGTAACCTTAAACCTGACAAGTAACCCTAAGCCTAACAAGTAACCCTAACCCTAACAAGGAACCCTATAAAGTAACCCCAGAAAGTAACCCTAGCCTTAACAAGTAACCCTAAGAAGTAATCCCAGAAAGTAACCCTAGCCCTAAAAAGTAACCCTAACAAGTAAAACCAGAAAGTAACCCTAACCCTAACAAGTAACCCTAACCCTAACCCTAACAAGTAACACTAACCCTGACAAGTAATCCTAACAAGTAACCCCAGCAATTATCCCTAACGCTAACAAGTATCCCTAACAAGTAACCCCAGCAAGTAACCCTAACCCTAACAAAGGAACTTCCCCCTGACAAGTAACCCGAGAAAGTAACCTTAACCCTAACAAGTAACCCAGAAAGTAACCCTAGCCATAACAAGTAACCCCAGAAAATAACCCTAGCCATAACAAGTAACGTTAACCCTAACAAGTAACCCTAACAATTGACCCCAGAAAGTAACCCTAACCCTAACCAGTAACCCAAACAAGTAACCCCAACAAGTAACCCTAACCCTAACAAGTAACCCTAGAATGTAACCTTCACCCTGACGAGTAACCCTAACAAGTAAACCCAGAAAGTAACCCTAGCCCTAACAAGTAACCCTAACAAGTAAATCCAGAAAGTAACCATAGCCCTAACAAGTAACCCTAACAAGTAAACCCAGAACGTAACCCTAGCCATAAGAAGTAACCCTAAAAGGTAACCCCAGAAAGTAACCCTAAACCTGACAAGTAACCCTAATCCTAACAAGTAACCCTAACCCTAACAAGGAACCCTATAAAGTAACCCCAGAAAGTAACCCTAGCCCTAACAAGTAACCCGAAGAAGTAATCCCAGAAAGTAACCCTAGCGCTAACAAGTAACCCTAAGAAGTAAAACCAGAAAGTAACCCTAGCCCTAAGAAGTTACCCTAACATGGAAACCCAGAAAGTAACACTAGCCATAACAAGTAACCCTAAAAGATAACCCCAGAAAGTAACCCTAACCCTGACAAGTAACCCTAATCCTAACAAGTAACCCTAACCCTAACAAGGAACCATAAAAAGTAACCCCAGAAAGTAACCCTAGCCCTAACAAGTAACCCTAACAAGTAAACCCAGAAGTAACCCTAGCCCTAACAAGTAACCCTAACAAGTAAACCCAGAAAGTAACTATAACCCTAACAAGTAACCCTAACAAGTAAACCCAGAACGTAACCCTAGCCATAACAAGTAACCCTAAAAGGTAACCCCAGAAAGTAACCCTAACCTTGACAAGTAACCCTAATCCTAACAAGTAACCCTAACCCTAACAAGGAACCCTAAAAATTAACCCCAGAAAGTAACCCTAGGCCTAACAAGTAACCCTAAGAAGTAAACCAAGAAAGTAACCCTAGCCCTAACAAGTAACCCTAACAAGTAAACCCAGAAAGTAACCATAGCCCTAACAAGTAACCCTAAGAAGTAAACCCAGAAAGTAACCCTAGCCCTAACAAGTAACCCTAACAAGTAAACCCAGAAAGTAACCCTAGCCATAACAAGTAACCCTAAAAGGTAACCCCAGAAAGTAACCCTAACCCTGACAAGTACCCTAATCCTAACAAGTAACCCCAGAAAGTAACCTTAACCCTGACAAGTAACCATAACAAGTAAACCCAGAAAGTAACCATAGCCCTAACAAGTAACCCTTACAAGTAAACCCAGAACGTAACCCTAGCCATAACATGTAACCCTAACAAGTAACCTTAACCCTGACAAGTAACCCTAACCAGTAACCCTAAAAGGTAACCCCAGAAAGTAACCCTAACCCCGACAAGTAGCCCTAATCCTAACAAGTAACCCAAACCCTTACAAGGAACCCTAAAAAGTAACCCCAGAAAGTAACCCTAACAAGTAAACCCAGAAAGTAACCCTAACAAGTAAACCCAGAAAGTAACCCTAGCCCTAACAAGTAACCCTAACACGTAAACCCAGAAAGTAACTCTAGCCCTAACAAGTAACCCTAAGAAGTAAACCCAGAAAATAACCCTAGCCCTAACAAGTAACCCTAACAAGTAACACCAAAAAGTAACCCTAACCCTAACAAGTAACCGTAACAATTGACCCCAGGAAATATCACTAACCGTGACAAGTAACTCTAACCCTAACAACTAACCCTAACAACTAACCCCAGAAAGTAACCTTAACCCGACAAGTAACCGAATAAGTAACACTAACTCTTACAAGTAAACCTACCAAGTGTCGCTAACAAGTAACCCCAGCAAGTATCCCTAACGCTAACAAGTATCCCTAACAAGTAACCCCAGCAAGTAACCCTAACCCTAACAAAGAACCCTCACCCTGACAAGCCGAGAAAGTAACCTTAACCCTAAGAAGTAACCCCAGAAAGTAACCTTTAAACTGACAAGTAACCCTAATCCTAACAAGTAACCCTAACCCTAACAAGGAACCCTATAAAGTGACCCCAGAAAGTAACCCTAGCCCTAACAAGTAACCCTAGGAAGTAAACCCAGAAAGTAACCCTAGCCCTAACAAGTAACCCTAACAAGTAAACCCAGAAAGTAACCACAGCCCTAACAAGTAACCCTAAGAAGTAAACCCAGAAAGTAACCCTAGCCCTAACAAGTAACCCTAACAAGTAAACCCAGAAAGTAACCCTAGCCCTAACAAGTAACCCTAACAAGTAAACCCAGAACGTAACCCTAGCCATAACAAGTAACCCTAACAAGTAACCCCAGCAAGTAACCTTAACCCTAACCAGTAACCCTAACAAGTAACCCCAACAAGTAACCATAAACCTAATAAGTAACCCCAGAAAGTAACCTTAACCCTGACAAGTAACCCTAACAAGTAACCCCAGAAAGTAACACCATACCTAACAAGTAACCGTAACAATTGACCCCAGGAAATAACCCTAACCGTGACAAGTAACCCTAACAAGTAAACCCAGAACGTAACCATAGGCCTAACAAGTAACCCTAACAAGTAAACCCAGAACGTAACCCTAGCCATAACAAGTAACCCTAACAAGTAAACTCAGAAAGTAACCTTAACCCTGACAAGTAACCCTAAGCCTAACAAGTAACCCTAACAAGTAACCCCAGCAAGTAACCTTAACCCTGACAAGTAACCCTAAGAAGTAACCCTAACAAGTAAACCCAGAAAGTAACCCTAGCCCTAACAAGTAACCCTAACAAGTAAACCCAGAAAGTAACCCTAGCCCGAACAAGTAACCCTAACAAGTAAACACAGAAAGTAACCTTAACCCTGACAAGTAACCTTAACCCTGACAAGTAACCCCAGAATGTAACCTTCACCCTGACAAGTAACCCTAACAAGTAAACCCAGAAAGTAACCCTAGCCCTAACAAGTAACCCTAACAAGTAAATCCAGAAAGTAACCATAGCCCTAACAAATAACCCTAACAAGTAAACCCAGAAAGTAACCCTAACCCTGACAAGTAACCCTAATCCGAACAAGTAACCTTAACCCTAACAAGTAACCCTAACAAGTAACCCCAGAAAGTAACCCTAGCCCTAACAAGTAACCCTAAGAAGTAAACCCAGAAAGTAACCCTAGCCCTAACAAGTAACCTTAGCAAGTAAACCCAGAAACTAACCATAGCCCTAACAACTAACTTTAAGAAGTAAACCCAGAAAGTAACCATAGCCCTAACAAGTAACCCTAAGAAGTAAACCCAGAACGTAACCATAGGCCTAACAAGTAACCCTAACAAGTAACCCCAGCAAGTAACCTTAACCCTGACAAGTAACCCTAAGAAGTAACCCTAACAAGTAAACCCAGAAAGTAACCATAGCCCTAACAAGTAACTCTAACAAGTAAACCCAGAACGTAACCCTAGCCATAACAAGTAACCCTAACAAGTAACCCCAGCAAGTAACCTTAACCCTAACCAGTAACCCTAACAAGTAACCCCAACAAGTAACCATAAACCTAATAAGTAACCCCAGAATGTAACCTTCACCCTGACAAGTAACCCTAACAAGTAACCCCAGAAAGTAACACCAAACCTAACAAGTAACCGTAACAATTGACCCCAGAAAATAACCTTAACCCTGACAAGTAACCCTAAGCCTAACAAGTAACCCTAACAAGTAACCCCAGCAAGTAACCTTAACCCTGACAAGTAACCCTAAGAAGTAACCCTAACAAGTAAACCCAGAAAGTAACCCTAGCCCTAACAAGTAAACCCAGAACGTAACCATAGGCCTAACAAGTAACCCTAACAAGTAAACCCAGAACGTAACCCTAGCCATAACAAGTAACCCTAACAAGTAAACCCAGAACGTAACCCTAGCCATAACAAGTAACCCTAACAAGTAAACCCAGAAAGTAACCCTAGCCCGAACAAGTAACCCTAACAAGTAAACCCAGAAAGTAACCCTAGCCATAACAAGTAACCTTAAAAGGTAACCCCAGGAAGTAACCCTAACCTAGGCAAGTAACCCTAATCCTTACAAGGAACCCTAAAAAGTAACCCCAGAAAGTAACCCTAACAAGTAAACCCAGAAAGTAACCCAAGTAACCCAGAAGTAACAAGTAAACCCAGAAAGTAACCCTAGCCCTAACAAGTAACCCTAACACGTAAACCCAGAAAGTAACTCTAGCCCTAACAAGTAACCCTAAGAAGTAAACCCAGAAAGTAACCCTAGCCCTAACAAGTAACCCTAACAAGTAACACCAAAAAGTAACCCTAACCCTAACAAGTAACCGTAACAATTGACCCCAGGAAATATCACTAACCGTGACAAGTAACTCTAACCCTAACAACTAACCCTAACAACTAACCCCAGAAAGTAACCTTAACCCGACAAGTAACCGAATAAGTAACACTAACTCTTACAAGTAAACCTACCAAGTGTCGCTAACAAGTAACCCCAGCAAGTATCCCTAACGCTAACAAGTATCCCTAACAAGTAACCCCAGCAAGTAACCCTAACCCTAACAAAGAACCCTCACCCTGACAAGCCGAGAAAGTAACCTTAACCCTAAGAAGTAACCCCAGAAAGTAACCTTTAAACTGACAAGTAACCCTAATCCTAACAAGTAACCCTAACCCTAACAAGGAACCCTATAAAGTGACCCCAGAAAGTAACCCTAGCCCTAACAAGTAACCCTAGGAAGTAAACCCAGAAAGTAACCCTAGCCCTAACAAGTAACCCTAACAAGTAAACCCAGAAAGTAACCACAGCCCTAACAAGTAACCCTAAGAAGTAAACCCAGAAAGTAACCCTAGCCCTAACAAGTAACCCTAACAAGTAAACCCAGAAAGTAACCCTAGCCCTAACAAGTAACCCTAACAAGTAAACCCAGAACGTAACCCTAGCCATAACAAGTAACCCTAACAAGTAACCCCAGCAAGTAACCTTAACCCTAACCAGTAACCCTAACAAGTAACCCCAACAAGTAACCATAAACCTAATAAGTAACCCCAGAAAGTAACCTTAACCCTGACAAGTAACCCTAACAAGTAACCCCAGAAAGTAACACCATACCTAACAAGTAACCGTAACAATTGACCCCAGGAAATAACCCTAACCGTGACAAGTAACCCTAACAAGTAAACCCAGAACGTAACCATAGGCCTAACAAGTAACCCTAACAAGTAAACCCAGAACGTAACCCTAGCCATAACAAGTAACCCTAACAAGTAAACTCAGAAAGTAACCTTAACCCTGACAAGTAACCCTAAGCCTAACAAGTAACCCTAACAAGTAACCCCAGCAAGTAACCTTAACCCTGACAAGTAACCCTAAGAAGTAACCCTAACAAGTAAACCCAGAAAGTAACCCTAGCCCTAACAAGTAACCCTAACAAGTAAACCCAGAAAGTAACCCTAGCCCGAACAAGTAACCCTAACAAGTAAACACAGAAAGTAACCTTAACCCTGACAAGTAACCTTAACCCTGACAAGTAACCCCAGAATGTAACCTTCACCCTGACAAGTAACCCTAACAAGTAAACCCAGAAAGTAACCCTAGCCCTAACAAGTAACCCTAACAAGTAAACCCAGAACGTAACCATAGGCCTAACAAGTAACCCTAACAAGTAAACCCAGAAAGTAACCCTAACCCTGACAAGTAACCCTAACGTAACCCTAACCCTAACAAGTAACCCTAACCACCCTAACAAGTAACCCTAACAAGTAAACCCAGAAAGTAACCCTAGCCCTAACAAGTAACCCTAACAAGTAAACCCAGAAAGTAACCCTAGCCCTAACAAGTAACCCTAACAAGTAAACCCAGAAAGTAACCCTAGCCCTAACAAGTAACCTTAAGAAGTAAACCCAGAAAGTAACCCTAGCCCTAACAAGTAACCCTAACAAGTAAACCCAGAACGTAAATAGGCCTAACAAGTAACCCTAACAAGTAACCCCAGCAAGTAACCTTAACCCTAACAAGTAAACCTAAGAAGTAACCCTAACAAGTAAACCCAGAAAGTAACCCTAGCCCTAACAAGTAACCCTAACAAGTAAACCCAGAAAGTAACCCTAGCCATAACAAGTAACCCTAACAAGTAACCCCAGCAAGTAACCTTAACCCTAGTAACCCTAACAAGTAACCCCAACAAGTAACCATAAACCTAATAAGTAACCCCCTAACCCTAACAAGTAACCCTAACAAGTAACCCCAGAAAGTAACACCAAACCTAACAAGTAACCGTAACAAGTGACCCCAGAAAATAACCTTAACCCTGACAAGTAACCCTAAGCCTAACAAGTAACCCTAACAAGTAACCCCAGAAAGTAACCTTAACCCTGACAAGTAACCTAAGAAGTAACCCTAACAAGTAAACCCAGAAAGTAACCCTAGCCCTAACAAGTAACCCTAACAAGTAAACCCAGAACGTAACCATAGCCTAACAAGTAACCCTAACAAGTAAACCCAGAACGTAACCCTAGCCATAACAAGTAACCCTAACAAGTAAACCCAGAAAGTAACCCTAGCCATAACAAGTAACCCTAACAAGTAAACCCAGAAAGTAACCCTAACCCTAACAAGTAACCCTACCAAGACAAACCCAGAAAGTAACCCTAACCCTAACAAGTAACCCTAAAAGTAACCCCAGAAAGTTTAACCCTAACAAGTAACCCTAATCCTAACAAGTAACCCTAACCCTAACAAGTAACCCTAACAAGTAACCCCAGAAAGTAACCCTAGCCCTAACAAGTAACCCTAACAAGTAAACCCAGAAAGTAACCCTAGCCCTAACAAGTAACCCTAACAAGTAAACCCAGAAAGTAACCCTAACCCTAACAAGTAACCCTAACAAGTAACCCCAGAAAGTAACCCTAACCCTAACAAGTAACCCTAATCCTAACAAGTAACCCTAACCCTAACAAGTAACCCCTAAAGTAACCCCAGAAAGTAACCCTAACAAGTAACCCCTAACAAGTAACCCTAACCCCAGCAAGTAACCCTAACCCTAACAAGTAACCCTAACAAGTACCCCCAGAAAGTAACCCTAACCCTAACAAGTAACCCTACCCTGACAAGTAACCCTAACCCTAACAAGTAACCCCAACAAGTAACCCTAACCCTAACAAGTAACCCTAACAAGTAACCCCAGAAAGTAACCCTAGCCCTAACAAGTAACCCTAAGAAGTAAACCCAGAAAGTAACCCTAGCCCTAACAAGTAACCCTAACAAGTAAACCCAGAAAGTAACCCTAGCCCTAACAAGTAACCCTAACAAGTAAACCCAGAAAGTAACCCTAGCCCTAACAAGTAACCCTAACAAGTAAACCCAGAAAGTAACCCTAACCCTAACAAGTAACCCTAACAAGTAACCCCAGCACTAACCCAAGTAACCTTAACCCTAACAAGTAACCCTAACAAGTAACCCCTAGCAAGTAACCTTAACAAGTAACCAGTAACCCTAACAAGTAACCCCAACAAGTAACCATAAACCTAATAAGTAACCCCAGAAAGTAACCTTAACCCTGACAAGTAACCCTAACAAGTAACCCCAGAAAGTAACACCATACCTAACAAGTAACCGTAACAATTGACCCCAGGAAATAACCCTAACCGTGACAAGTAACCCTAACAAGTAAACCCAGAACGTAACCATAGGCCTAACAAGTAACCCTAACAAGTAAACCCAGAACGTAACCCTAGCCATAACAAGTAACCCTAACAAGTAAACTCAGAAAGTAACCTTAACCCTGACAAGTAACCCTAAGCCTAACAAGTAACCCTAACAAGTAACCCCAGCAAGTAACCTTAACCCTGACAAGTAACCCTAAGAAGTAACCCTAACAAGTAAACCCAGAAAGTAAAGCCCTAACAAGTAACCCTAACAAGTAAACCCAGAAAGTAACCCTAGCCCGAACAAGTAACCCTAACAAGTAAACACAGAAAGTAACCTTAACCCTGACAAGTAACCTTAACCCTGACAAGTAACCCCAGAATGTAACCTTCACCCTGACAAGTAACCCTAACAAGTAAACCCAGAAAGTAACCCTAGCCCTAACAAGTAACCCTAACAAGTAAATCCAGAAAGTAACCATAGCCCTAACAAATAACCCTAACAAGTAAACCCAGAAAGTAACCCTAACCCTGACAAGTAACCCCAATCCGAACAAGTAACCTTAACCCTAACAAGTAACCCTAACAAGTAACCCCAGAAAGTAACCCTAGCCCTAACAAGTAACCCTAAGAAGTAAACCCAGAAAGTAACCCTAGCCCTAACAAGTAACCTTAGCAAGTAAACCCAGAAACTAACCATAGCCCTAACAACTAACTTTAAGAAGTAAACCCAGAAAGTAACCATAGCCCTAACAAGTAACCCTAAGAAGTAAACCCAGAAAGTAACCCTAGCCATAACAAGTAACCCTAACAAGTAAACCCAGAACGTAACCATAGGCCTAACAAGTAACCCTAACAAGTAACCCCAGCAAGTAACCTTAACCCTGACAAGTAACCCTAAGAAGTAACCCTAACAAGTAAACCCAGAAAGTAACCATAGCCCTAACAAGTAACTCTAACAAGTAAACCCAGAACGTAACCCTAGCCATAACAAGTAACCCTAACAAGTAACCCCAGCAAGTAACCTTAACCCTAACCAGTAACCCTAACAAGTAACCCCAACAAGTAACCATAAACCTAATAAGTAACCCCAGAATGTAACCTTAACCCTGACAAGTAACCCTAACAAGTAACCCCAGAAAGTAACACCAAACCTAACAAGTAACCGTAACAATTGACCCCAGAAAATAACCTTAACCCTGACAAGTAACCCTAAGCCTAACAAGTAACCCTAACAAGTAACCCCAGCAAGTAACCTTAACCCTGACAAGTAACCCTAAGAAGTAACCCTAACAAGTAAACCCAGAAAGTAACCCTAGCCCTAACAAGTAACCCTAACAAGTAAACCCAGAACGTAACCATAGGCCTAACAAGTAACCCTAACAAGTAAACCCAGAACGTAACCCTAGCCATAACAAGTAACCCTAACAAGTAAACCCAGAACGTAACCCTAGCCATAACAAGTAACCCTAACAAGTAAACCCAGAAAGTAACCCTAGCCCGAACAAGTAACCCTAACAAGTAAACCCAGAAAGTAACCCTAGCCATAACAAGTAACCTTAAAAGGTAACCCCAGAAAGTAACCCTAACCTTGGCAAGTAACCCTAATCCTAACAAGTAACCCTAACCCTAACAAGGAACCCTAAAAAGTAACACCAGAAAGTAACCCTAGTCCTAACAACTAACCCTAACAAGTAAACCCAGAAAGTAACCCTAGCCCTAACAAGTAACCCTAACAAGTAAACCCAGAACGTAACCCTAGCCATAACAAGTAACCCTAACAAGTAACCCCAGCAAGTAACCTTAACGCTAACAAGTAACCCTAACAAGTAACCCCAGAAAGTAACCCTAACCCTGACAAGTAACTCTAATCCTAACAAGTAACCCTAACCCTAACAAGGAACCCCTAAAGTAACCCCAGAAAGTAACCCTAACAAGTAAACCCAGAAAGTAGCCCTAGCCCTAACAAGTAACCCTAACAAGTAAACCCAGAAAGTAACCCTAGCCCTAAGAAGTAACCCTAAGAACTAAACCCAGAAAGTAACGCAAGCCCTAACAAGTAACCCTAACAAGTAACCCCAAAATGTAACCCAAACCCTAACAAGTAACCGTAACAATTGACCCCAGGAAATAACACTAACCGTGACAAGTAACCCTAACCCTAACAACTAACCCTAACAACTAACCCCAGAAAGTAACCTTAACCCGACAAGTAACCGAGTAAGTAACACTAAATCTAACAAGTAAACATAACAAGTGTCCCTAACAAGTAACCCCAGCAATTATCCCTAACGCTAACAAGTATCACTAACAAGTAACCCCAGCAAGTAACCCTAACCCTAACAAAGAACCCTCACCCTGACAAGTAACCCAAGAAAGGGACCTTAACCCTAACAAGTAACCCCAGAAAGTAACCCTCGCTATAACAAGTAACGTTAACCCTAACAATTGACCCCAGAAAGTAACCCTAACCCTAACCAGTAATCCTAACAAGTAACCCCAACAAGTAACCATAAACCTAATAAGCAACCCCAGAAAGTAACCTTAACCCTGACAAGTAACCCTAACAAGTAACCCCAGAAAGTAACACCAAACCTAACAAGTAACCGTAACAATTGACCCCAGGAAATAACCCTAACCGTGACACGTAACCCTAACAAGTAAACCCAGCAAGTAACCTTAACCCTGACAAGTAACCCTAAGAAGTAACCCTAACAAGTAAACCCAGAAAGTAACCCTAGCCCTAACAAGTAAACACAGAAAGTAACCTTAACCCTGACAAGTAACCCTAACCCTAACAAGTAACCCCAGAAAGTAACCTTCACCCTGACAAGTAACCCTAACAAGTAAACCCAGAAAGTAACCCTAGCCCTAACAAGTAACCCTAACAAGTAAATCCAGAAAGTAACCATAGCCCTAACAAGTAACCCTAACAAGTAAACCCAGAAAGTAACCCTAACCCTGACAAGTAACCCTAATCCGAACAAGTAACCTTAACCCTAACAAGTAACCCTAACAAGTAACCCCAGAAAGTAACCCTAGCCCTAACAAGTAACCCTAAGAAGTAAACCAAGAAAGTAACCCTAGCCCTAACAAGTAACCTTAACAAGTAAACCCAGAAACTAACCATAGCCCTAACAAGTAACTTTAAGAAGTAAACCCAGAAAGTAACCATAGCCCTAACAAGTAACCCTAAGAAGTAAACCCAGAAAGTAACCCTAGCCATAACAAGTAACCCTAACAAGTAAACCCAGAACCTAACCATAGGCCTAACAAGTAACCCTAACAAGTAACCCCAGCAAGTAACCTTAACCCTGACAAGTAACCCTAAGAAGTAACCCTAACAAGTAAACCCAGAAAGTAACCATAGCCCTAACAAGTAACTCTAACAAGTAAACCCAGAACGTAACCCTAGCCATAACAAGTAACCCTAACAAGTAACCCCAGCAAGTAACCTTAACCCTAACCAGTAACCCTAACAAGTAACCCCAACAAGTAACCATAAACCTAATAAGTAACCCCAGAATGTAACCTTAACCCTGACAAGTAACCCTAACAAGTAACCCCAGAAAGTAACACCAAACCTAACAAGTAACCGTAACAATTGACCCCAGAAAATAACCTTAACCCTGACAAGTAACCCTAAGCCTAACAAGTAACCCTAACAAGTAACAGGGGAGTAGCTGGAAAAGGTGGGTGGGCAGGGTGCGGAGGGTCCAGTAGGATTTTCCGCGCCCTAGTTTGGATTCTTGCAGTGTGCAAGTCCTCGAGAGTGGGTAGGGCGGTGCCAATGATTTTTTCCGCCGTCCTAACTGTCCGTTGAAGTCGGATTTTGTCCATTTTTGTGGCGGCCCCGAACCAAACGGTGATGGAAGAACACAGGATGGATTCGATGACAGCCGTGTAGAAATGTTGCAGCACCTCCTGTGGCAGGCCATGCTTCTTTAGCAGCCTCAGGAAGTACATTCTCTGTTGGGCCTTTTTCAGGATAGAGTTGGTGTTGACCTCCCACTTCATGTCCTGGGAGACTGTGATTCCCAGGAACTTGAAGGTCTCAACGGTTGACACCAGGCAGTTGGATAGTGTGAGGGGTAGCTGTGGTGATGGATGTTTCCTGAAGTCCACGATCATCTCAACTGTCTTGAGCGTGTTCAGCTCCAGGTTGTGACGGCTGCACCAGAGCTCCAGCTGCTCCACTTGTTGTCGGTACGCAGACTCGTCGCCGTCTTTGATGAGACCGATGACCGTGGTGTCGTCTGCGAACTTTATGAATTTGACAGCTGGGTGCGTTGAGGTGCAGTCGTTTGTGTAGAGAGAGAAGAGCAATGGAGAGAGGACGCATCCCTGCGGGGGCTCCAGTGCTCGTGGTTCGTGTTGTGGATGATATATTTCCCAGTCTGACCTGTTGTGTCCGTCCTGTCAGGAAGCTGAGGGTCCACTGGCAGATCGTGGGGGACACACCAAGTGGAGGAGAAGTTTGGGGATGAGGAGTTCTGGGATGATGGTATTGAACGCAGAGCTGTAGTCCACAAACAGGATCCTTGCGTAGGTTCCTGTGTTGTCAAGGTGGTCGAGGATGTGATGCAGTCCAATGTTGACTGCATCCTCCACAGACCTGTTTGCCCGGTAGGCAAACTGAAGAGGATCTAGCAGAGGTCCGGTGATGTTCTTTAGGTGGTTCAGCACGAGGCGTTCAAAGGACTTCATGACCACAGACGTCAGAGCGACAGGTCTATAGTCGTTCAATCCCGAGGGTGCTGGTTTCTTTAGAACTGGGACGATAGTAGACTGTTTGAAGCAGGATGGGACTTCACACTGCTCCAGGGATCTGTTGAAGATTTGTGTGAAGACCGGAGCCAGCTGGTCAGCGCAGACTCTCAGGCAGGAGGGGGACACTCTGTCAGGTCCTGCAGCTTTCTTGATCTTCTGCTGCTTGAAGAGCCGTCTAACGTCCAGTTCGTGGATCTGTAGGGCAGAGGGCGGAGATACGGTAGTTTCTGGTAATGGTGGGCAGACCGGGGAAATGGGGGTTGTCCTTTTCAAATCGGCAAAAGTATGTATTTAACTCATCAGCCATACCATTGTTGTACACTGCTTGGGGGGAAGGTAAACAATAATTTGTTATTGCTTTCAGGCCATTCCACACCGATGCAGAGTCGTTAGCGGAGAACTGTTTGTTAAGCCTCTCCGCATAACGTTTCTTTGCGATGTTAATTTCCTTCGTCAGTCTGTTTCGGGCGAGTTTGTAAACTGCTCGATCACCGCTTTTAAATGCGGATTCTTTCTCTTTCCTAAACTGCCTGAGTTTGGGAGTGAACCATGGCTTGTTGTTGTTGAATGAGCGGAAGGACTTTGTTGGTACACACATGTCCTCACAGAAACTGATGTATGATGTTACAGTGTCTGTGTATTCATCCAATGTGCCCGTTGAAGTTTCAAAGACGCTCCAATCAGTGCAGTCTAAGCATTCTTGTAGCGATAACTTTGCTTCATCTGTCCATGTTTTAACTGTCTTGACTACCGGTTTTACACATTTGAGTTTCTGTTTGTATGTGGGAATTAAGTGGATTAAATAGTGGTCAGAAAGACCCAATGCTGCATGCGCAACAGACCGGTATGCGCCTTTGAGTGCTGTGTAACAATGATCTAGAATGCTTTCTCCTCTGGTAAAAACAGTCAATATGCTGCTTATATTTGGGAAGTTCACGGTTTTTAAACGTGTTTGATTAAAATCGCCCAAAATGATCAGGGGTGATTCTGGATATTTCAGTTCGAGATGGTTTACATGGTCCGCTAGCGTTTGTATACACGCGTTAGCATTAGCTTGTGGCGCGATGTACACGGCAACGAGAATAAAGGAAGCGAACTCACGTGGCGAGTAGAATGGCTTGCAGTTGAGAGACAGCGATTCCAAACCAGGGCTGCAGTGTGCGTCGAGCATCGTGACATCGGTGCACCATTCTTCGTTGATGTAGAAGCATAGTCCACCGCCTTTTGATTTCCCCGATTGCTCCGTATCACGGTCGGCCCGAAGGAGACGGAATCCGGGTAGGTGTAGCGCGGGAGTCAGGGTGGCGGTCACTGAGCCAAGTTCTCAGTGAAGCACAGCGCAGCAGAGCGGGCGAACGTTTTATTGGTCTTTGTGAGAAGCAGAAGTTCGTCCATCTTGTTTGGTAGTGAGCGTAGATTAGCGAGGTGGATCGATGGGGAGCGGCGTTCGAAATCCACGCTGCCGAAGCTTGACGAGAACGCCGGCTCGCTTGCCCTCCTACGCCGGCGTCTCAAAGCTCCGTACAGAGCTGCTACGCCGCTCGCGAGCAGCCCCGAAAAACCTTGTAGATTTTGGTGTGTCGGTGATGAAAATAGTCCAAGAGTGGATTCCCCAATGCTCAGTAACTCTTCCCTCGTGTAACTGAGTCGCGGTAGGATCGCAAAAAACAAATGAAAATGACAAAACCAGGAACAATCCTAGGGAGCGTGATGACTGAGGCTGCCATCCGCGGCGCCATCTTGGATCATCAACAGGCTAAACAAAAAGGCTGAATATTCATGTTTTCACTTGTATTAGTGTCAGATGAGCACTTTGCAGCCTATATCGACACTAATGTCATCAAAAAAGTTCATAACAAAAAAACAAAAAATGAACAAAATTAAGTTCAGAAAACGTGTTTCTCTTGCTGTGAAAATGCGTTTAAGGCAATAAAAAGTTCATATGATCCTCACAGCTAAACAAAAGGCTGAATCTTCTTGTTTTCACTTGTATAAGTGTCAGATTAGCACTCCCCAGC
>NW_028297009.1:0-4288 GCF_051943395.1 Hippocampus bargibanti
AAACAAAGGCTATATTATCTTTTTACTTGTCATACACACTCTGCGGCCTAAAACACACAAATTTCATTATAAAACTAAAACCATGAAGAAAATATTTACTTCAGAAAAAGTGTTTCTCTTGCTCTGAAAATGCGTTTAAGGCAATAAAAAAAATCATATGATCCCCAGAGCTAAACAAAAGCCTTAATCTTCATGTTTTCACTTGTATAAGTGTCAATTAGCACTGTGCAGCCTAAATACATACACCATAAAAGTTAAAACATGAAAAAATTTTGTTCAGAAAACGGTTTCTCTTGCTCTGAAAATGCGTTTAAGGCAATAAAAAGTTCCATGATCCCCAAGTTAAACAAAAGCCTTAATCTTCATGTTTTTACTTGTATAAGTGTCAGATTAGCACTGTGCAGCCTATTTAAAACAATTTCATCATAAAACTTCAAACAATGAAGAAAATTTTTAGTTTTTCTCTTGCTCTGAAAATGGTTAAGGCAATAAAAAGTCAATGATCATCACAGCTAAAAAAAGGCTGAATCTTCTGTTTTTACTTGTATAAGTGTTAAATTAGCCCTCTGCAGCCTAACTACATACACCATAAAAGTTAAAACATTGCAGAAAACATTTTGTTCAGAAAACGCGTTTCTCTTGCTCTGAAAATGGTTTAAGGCAATAAAAAGTTCACATGATCATCACGCTAAACAGAAGGCTATATATATCTTTTTACTTGTCATATCAGCACTCTGCGGCCTAAATACACACAAATTTCATTTAAAACATAAAACCATGAAGAAAATATTTACTTCAGAAAAAGTGTTTCTCTTGCTCTGAAAATGCGTTTAAGGCAATAAAAAAAATCATATGATCCCCAGAGCTAAACAAAAGCCTTCATGTCTTTCACTTGTATAAGTGTCAGATTAGCACTCTGCAGCCTAAATACATACACCATAAAAGTTAAAACATGCAGAAAACATTTTGTTCCGAAAAAGCGTTTCTCTTGATCTGAAAATGCGTTTAAGGCAATAAAAAGTTCACATGAGCCCCAGAGTTAAACAAAAGCATTAATCTTCATGTTTTTACTTGTATAAGTGTCAGATTAGCACTGTGCAGCCTATTTAGAAACTAATTTCATCATAAAACCATGAAGAAAATATTTAGTTCAGAAAACGTTTCTCTTGCTCTGAAAATGCGTTTACGGCAATAAAAAGTTCATATGATCCTCACAGCTAAACAAAAGGCTGAATCTTCGTGTCTTTCACTTGTATAAGTGTCAGATTAGCACTCTGCAGCCTAAATACATACACCATAAAAGTTAAAACATTGCAGAAAACATTTTGTTCAGAAAACGCGTTTCTCTTGCTCTGAAAATGCGTTTAAGGCAATAAAAAGTTCACATGATCATCACCGCTAAACAGAAGGCTGAATCTTCATGTTTTTCACTTGTATAAGTGTCAGATTAGCACGCTGCAGCCTAAATACACACAAATTTCATCATAAAACAAAACCATGAAGAAAATATTTAGTTCGGAAAACGTGTTTCTCTTGCTGTGAAAATGCGTTTAAGGCAATAAAAAGTTCACATGATCCCCAGAGCTAAACAAAAGCCTTAATCTTCATGTTTTCACTTGTATAAGTGTCATATTAGCACTGTGCAGCCTATTTAGAAACTAATTTCATCATAAAACTTCAAACCATGAAGAAAATATTTAGTTCAGAAAAAAAGTGTTTCTCTTGCTCTGAAAATGCCTTTATAGCAATAAAAAGTTCATATGATCCTCACAGCTAAACAAAAGGCTGAATCTTCGTGTTTTGACTTGTATAAGTGTCATATTAGCACTGGGCAGCCTATTTAGAAACTAATTTCATCAAAAACTTCAAACCATGAAGAAAATATTTGTTCAGAAAACGTGTTTCTCTTGCTCTGAAATGCGTTTAAGGCAATAAAAAGTTCATATGATCCTCACAGCTAAATAAAAGGCTGAATCTTCCTGTTTTTTCACTTGTATAAGTGTCAAATAGCACTCTGCAGCCGAAATACATACACCATAAAAGTTAAAACAATTTGACTTTAGTTGACTGTCATGTAGTTGACACTCTGCAGCATAAATAGACTCTAATTTCATCATAAAAGTTAAAACAATCAAGAAAACATTTAAAACGTGTTTCTCTTGCTCTGAAAATGAGTTTAAGGCAATAACCTTAAAGCCTGAATACACTCTAATTTTATCATAAAACTTCAAACCATGAAGAAAATATTTAGTTCAGAAAACGTGTTTCTCTTGCTCTGATAATGCGTTTAAGGCAATAAAAAGTTCATATGATCCTCACAGCTAAATAAAAGGCTGAATCTTCCTGTTTTTCACTTGTATAAGTGTCAAAATAGCACTCTGCAGCCGAAATACATACACCATAAAAGTTAAAACATTGCAGAAAACATTTTGTTCAGAAAAACGCGTTTCTCTTGCTCTGAAAATGCGTTTAACGCAATAAAATGTTCACATGATCATCACCTCTAAACAGAAGGCTGAATCTTCATGTTTTTCACTTGTATAAGTGTCAGATTAGTACTCTGCAGCCTAAATACACACAAATTTCATCATAAAACTTAAAACCATGAAGAAAAAATTAACTTCAGAAAAAGTGTTTCTCTTGCTCTGAAAATGCGTTTAAGGCAATAATCATATGATCCCCAGAGCTAAACAAAAGCCTTAATCTTCATGTTTTCACTTGTATAAGTGTCATATTAGCACTGTGCAGCCTAAATACATACGCCATAAAAGTTAAAACATGCAGAAAACATTTTGTTCAGAAAACGCGTTTCTCTTGCTCTGAAAATGCGTTTAAGGCAATAAAAAGTTCACATGATCCCCAGAGTTAAACAAAAGCCTTAATCTTCATGTTTTTACTTGTATAAGTGTCAGATTAGCACTGTGCAGCCTATTTAAAATAATTCAAAAAACTTAAAAATAAGAAAATTTTGTTCGAAAAGGTTTTTGCCTTAAAAATCGTTTAAGGCAATAAAAGCTGGATCCTCCGTTTAAAAAACTGAATTTCTTTTTCACTTGAAAGGCAAAATACATTCACCAAAAATAACCAAAAATTTAAAACTTTGACTTTATTGACTTCAGAAATTGACATTCCATAAAAATTTAACAATCAAAAATTAAAACTCGAAAAATTTAAAACTTTCTTTGCCTGAAAATTATTTAATCAAAACCTTAAACCTGAAAAAATTAATTTTATCAAAAACTTCCCTGGAAAATTTTACAAAAAGGTTTCTTTGTCTAAAAGCTTTAAAATAAAAAGCTTGATCCTCCGTTAAAACTGTTTTGTTTTTCATTTAAAAAACCACTCTGCAGCCGAAATACATACACCATAAAAGTTAAAACATTGCAGAAAACATTTTGTTCAGAAAAACGCGTTTCTCTTGCTCTGAAAATGCGTTTAACGCAATAAAATGTTCACATGATCATCACCTCTAAACAGAAGGCTGAATCTTCATGTTTTTCACTTGTATAAGTGTCAGATTAGTACTCTGCAGCCTAAATACACACAAATTTCATCATAAAACTTAAAACCAGAAGAAAAAATTAACTTCAGAAAAAGTGTTTCTCTTGCTCTGAAAATGCGTTTAAGGCAATAATCATATGATCCCCAGAGCTAAACAAAAGCCTTAATCTTCATGTTTTCACTTGTATAAGTGTCATATTAGCACTGTGCAGCCTAAATACATACACCATAAAAGTTAAAACATGCAGAAAACATTTTGTTCAGAAAACGCGTTTCTCTTGCTCTGAAAATGCGTTTAAGGCAATAAAAAGTTCACATGATCCCCAGAGTTAAACAAAAGCCTTAATCTTCATGTTTTTACTTGTATAAGTGTCAGATTAGCACTGTGCAGCCTATTTAGAAACTAATATCATCATAAAACTTCAAACAATGAAGAAAATTTTTAGTTCAGAAAACGTGTTTCTCTTGCTCTGAAAATGCGTTGAAGGCAATAAAAAGTTCATATGATCCTCACAGCTAAATAAAAGGCTGAATCTTCCTGTTTTTCACTTGTATAAGTGTCAAAATAGCACTCTGCAGCCGAAATACATACACCATAAAAGTTAAAACAATTTGACTTTAGTTGACTGTCATGTAGTGTGACACTCTGCAGCATAAATAGACTCTAATTTCATCATAAAAGTTAAAACAATCAAGAAAACATTTAAAACGTGTTTCTCTTGCTCTGAAAATGAGTTTAAGGCAATAACCTTAAAGCCTGAATACACTCTAATTTTATCATAAAACT
>NW_028297010.1:0-37949 GCF_051943395.1 Hippocampus bargibanti
TCATCACCTCCATGGGTGACCTGCTTGACACTTAGAAAATATTCATCACTTGGGAAATGTTAGAGGCCGACCTCCAGCGCCGCCTGCCCGACTTTGCTGGTTCCCCCTCGGCCTCAAGACCTCCGTGGATGCCCGGTCTGGAACTCTGAGAAGAGAGGCCGACCTCCAGCGCCGCCTGCCCGACTTTGCTGGTTCCCTGTCGGCCTCAAGACCTCCGTGGATGCCCGGTCTGCAACTCTGAGAAGAGAGGCCGACCTCCAGCGCCGCCTGCCCGACTTTGCTGGTTCCCTGTCGGCCTCAAGACCTCCGTGGATGCCCGGTCTGGAACTCTGAGAAGAGAGGCCGACCTCCAGCGCCGCCTGCCCGACTTTGCTGGTTCCCCCTCGGCCTCAAGACCTCCGTGGATGCCCGGTCTGGAACTCTGAGAAGAGAGGCCGACTTCCAGCGCCGCCTGCCCAACTTTGCTGGTTCCCTCTCGGCCTCATCACCTCCATGGGTGACCTGCTTGACACTTAGAAAATATTCATCACTTGGGAAATGTTAGAGGCCGAACTCCAGCGCCGCCTGCCCGACTTTGCTGGTTCCCCCTCGGCCTCAAGACCTCCGTGGATGCCCGGTCTGGAACTCTGAGAAGAGAGGCCGACCTCCAGCGCCGCCTGCCCGACTTTGCTGGTTCCCTGTCGGCCTCAAGACCTCCGTGGATGCCCGGTCTGGAACTCTGAGAAGAGAGGCCGACCTCCAGCGCCGCCTGCCCGACTTTGCTGGTTCCCCCTCGGCCTCAAGACCTCCGTGGATGCCCGGTCTGGAACTCTGAGAAGAGAGGCCGACCTCCAGCGCCGCCTGCCCAACTTTGCTGGTTCCCTCTCGGCCTCATCACCTCCATGGAGTGACCTGCTTGACACTTAAAAAATATTCATCACTTGGGAAATGTTAGAGGCTGAACTCCAGCGCCGCCTGCCCGACTTTGCTGGTTCCCCCTCGGCCTCAAGACCTCCGTGGATGCCCGGTCTGGAACTCTGAGAATAGAGGCCGACCTCCAGCGCCGCCTGCCCGACTTTGCTGGTTCCCTCTCGGCCTCAAGACCTCCGTGGGTGCCTTGGTCTTGAAAATACATCACTTGGGAAATGTTAGAGGCCGACCTCCAGCGCCGCCTGCCCGACTTTGCTGGTTCCCCCTCGGCCTCAAGACCTCCGTGGATGCCCGGTCTGGAACTCTGAGAAGAGAGGCCGACCTCCAGCGCCGCCTGCCCGACTTTGCTGGTTCCCTCTCGGCCTCATCACCTCCATGGGTGACCTGCTTGACACTTAGAAAATATTCATCACTTGGGAAATGTTAGAGGCCGAACTCCAGCGCCGCCTGCCCGACTTTGCTGGTTCCCCCTCGGCCTCAAGACCTCCGTGGATGCCCGGTCTGGAACTCTGAGAATAGAGGCCGACCTCCAGCGCCGCCTGCCCGACTTTGCTGGTTCCCTGTCGGCCTCAAGACCTCCGTGGATGCCCGGTCTGGAACTCTGAGAAGAGAGGCCGACCTCCAGCGCCGCCTGCCCGACTTTGCTGGTTCCCTGTCGGCCTCAAGACCTCCGTGGATGCCCGGTCTGGAACTCTGAGAAGAGAGGCCGACCTCCAGCGCTGCCTGCCCGACTTTGCTGGTTCCCCCTCGGCCTCAAGACCTCCGTGGATGCCCGGTCTGGAACTCTGAGAAGAGAGGCCGACTTCCAGCGCCGCCTGCCCAGCTTTGCTGGTTCCCTCTCGGCCTCATCACCTCCATGGTTGACCTGCTTGACACTTAGAAAATAATTCAAAGTCTATACTTAGAAAATACTCAACACTTGGGAAATGTTAGAGGCCGACCTCCAGCGCCGCCTGCCCGACTTTGCTGGTTCCCCCTCGGCCTCAAGACCTCCGTGGATGCCCGGTCTGGAACTCTGTTAATAGAGGCTGACATCCAGCGCCGCCTGCCCAACTTTGCTGGTTCCCTCTCGGCCTCATCACCTCCATGAGGTGACCTGCTTGACACTTAGAAAATATTCAACACTTGGGAAATGTTAGAGGCCGACTCCAGCGCCGCCTGCCCGACTTTGCTGGTTCCCCCTCGGCCTCAAGACCTCCGTGGATGCCCGGTCTGGAACTCTGTTAATAGAGGCTGACATCCAGCGCCGCCTGCCCAACTTTGCTGGTTCCCTGTCGGCCTCAAGACCTCCGTGGATGCCTGGTCTGGAACTCTGAGAAGAGAGGCCGACCTCCAGCGCCGCCTGCCCGACTTTGCTGGTTCCCTGTCGGCCTCAAGACCTCCGTGGATGCCCAGTCTGGAACTCTGGGAATAGAGGCCGACCTCCAGCGCTGCCTGCCCGACTTTGCTGGTTCCCCCTCGGCCTCAAGACCTCAGTGGATGCCCGGTCTGGAACTCTGAGAAGAGAGGCCGACTTCCAGCTCCGCCTGCCAAACTTTGCTGGTTCCCTCTCGGCCTCATCACCTCCATGGGTGACCTGCTTGACACTTAGAAAATATTCATCACTTGGGAAGCGCCGCCTGCCCGATCGGCCTCAAGACCTCCGTGGATGCCCGGTCTGGAACTCTGAGACGACCTCCAGCGCCGCCTGCCCGACTTTGCTGGTTCCCCCTCGGCCTCAAGACCTCCGTGGATGCCCGGTCTGGAACTCTGAGAAGAGAGGCCGACCTCCAGCGCCGCCTGCCCGACTTTGCTGGTTCCCTGTCGGCCTCAAGACCTCCGTGGATGCCCGGTCTGGAACTCTGAGAAGAGAGGCCGACCTCCAGCGCCGCCTGCCTAACTTTGCTGGTTCCCTCTCGGCCTCATCACCTCCATGGGTGACCTGCTTGACACTTAGAAAATATTCATTACTTGGGAAATGTTAGAGGCTGAACTCCAGCGCCGCCTGCCCGACTTTGCTGGTTCCCCCTCGGCCTCAAGATCTCCGTGGATGCCCGGTCTGGAACTCTGAGAAGAGAGGCCGACCTCCAGCGCCGCCTGCCCGACTTTGCTGGTTCCCTATTGGCCTCATCACCTCCATGGGTGACCTGCTTGACACTTAGAAAATATTAATCACTTGGGAAATGTTAGAGGCCGAACTCCAGCGCCGCCTGCCCGACTTTGCTGGTTCCCCCTCGGCCTCAAGACCTCCGTGGATGCCCGGTCTGGAACTCTGTTAATAGAGGCTGACATCCAGCGCCGCCTGACCGACTTTGCTGGTTCCCTGTCGGCCTCAAGACCTCCGTGCATGCCAAGTCTGGAACTCTGGGAATAGAGGCCGACCTCCAGCGCCGCCTGCCCGACTTTGCTGGTTCCCTGTCGGCCTCAAGACCTCCGTGGATGCCCGGTCTGTGGAACTCTGAGAAGAGAGGCCGACCTCCAGCGCCGCCTGCCCGACTTTGCTGGTTCCCTGTCGGCCTCAAGACCTCCGTGGATGCCCAGTCTGGAACTCTGGGAATAGAGGCCAACCTCCAGCGCTGCCTGCCCAACTTTGCTGGTTCCCCCTCGGCCTCAAGACCTCCGTGGATGCCCGGTCTGGAACTCTGAGAATAGAGGCCGACCTCCAGTGCTGCCTGCCCGACTTTGCTGGTTCCCCCTCGGCCTCAAGACCTCCGTGGATACCAAGTCTGGAACTCTGAGAAGAGAGGCCGACCTCCAGCGCCGCCTGCCCGACTTTGCTGGTTCCCTGTCGGCCTCAAGACCTCCGTGGATGCCCGGTCTGCAACTCTGAGAAGAGAGGCCGACCTCCAGCGCCACCTGCCTGACTTTGCTGGTTCCCTGTCGGCCTCAAGACCTCCGTGGATGCCCGGTCTGCAACTCTGAGAGGAGAGGCCGACCTCCAGCGCCGCCTGCCCGACTTTGCTGGTTCCCCCTCGGCCTCAAGACCTCCGTGGATGCCCGGTCTGGAACTCTGAGAAGAGAGGCCGACCTCCAGCGCCGCCTGCCCAACTTTGCTGGTTCCCTCTCGGCCTCATCACCTCCATGGGTGACCTGCTTGACACTTAAAAAATATTCATCACTTGGGAAATGTTAGAGGCTGAACTCCAGCGCCGCCTGCCCGAATTTGCTGGTTCCCCCTCGGCCTCAAGACCTCCGTGGATGCCCGGTCTGGAACTCTGAGAAGAGAGGCCGACCTCCAGCGCCGCCTGCCCGACTTTGCTGGTTCCCTGTCGGCCTCAAGACCTCCGTGGATGCCCGGTCTGCAACTCTGAGAAGAGAGGCCGACCTCCAGCGCCGCCTGCCCGACTTTGCTGGTTCCCTGTCGGCCTCAAGACCTCCGTGGATGCCCGGTCTGCAACTCTGAGAGGAGAGGCCGACCTCCAGCGCCGCCTGCCCGACTTTGCTGGTTCCCCCTCGGCCTCAAGACCTCCGTGGATGCCCGGTCTGGATCTCTGAGAAGAGAGGTCGACTTCCAGCGCCGCCTGCCCAACTTTGCTGGTTCCCTCTCGGCCTCATCACCTCCATGGGTGACCTGCTTGACACTTAAAAAATATTCATCACTTTGGAAATGTTAGAGGCCGAACTCCAGCGCCGCCTGCCCGACTTTGCTGGTTCCCCCTCGGCCTCAAGACCTCCGTGGATGCCCGGTCTGGAACTCTGTTAATAGAGGCTGACATCCAGCGCCGCCTGCCCGACTTTGCTGGTTCCCTGTCGGCCTCAAGACCTCCGTGATGCCAAGTCTGGAACTCTGAGAATAGAGGCCGACCTCCAGCGCTGCCTGCCCGACTTTGCTGGTTCCCCCTCGGCCTCAAGACCTCCGTGGATGCCCGGTCTGGAACTCTGAGAAGAGAGGCCGACCTCCAGCGCCGCCTGCCCGACTTTGCTGGTTCCCTCTCGGCCTCATCACCTCCGGTGACAGCGCTGCCCGGTCTCAAGAAATGCCCGGTCTGGAACTCTGAGAAGAGAGGCCGACCTCCAGCGCCGCCTGCCCGACTTTGCTGGTTCCCTCTCGGCCTCATCACCTCCATGGGTGACCTGCTTGGAAACTTGGGAAATGTTAGAGGCTGACCTCCAGCGCCGCCTGCCCGACTTTGCTGGTTCCCCCTCGGCCTCAAGACCTCCGTGGATGCCCGGTCTGGAACTCTGAGAATAGAGGCCGACCTCCAGCGCCGCCTGCCCGACTTTGCTGGTTCCCTGTCGGCCTCAAGACCTCCGTGGATGCCCGGTCTGGAACTCTGAGAAGAGAGGCCGACCTCCAGCGCCGCCTGCCCGACTTTGCTGGTTCCCTGTCGGCCTCAAGACCTCCGTGGATGCCCAGTCTGGAACTCTGGGAATAGAGGCCGACCTCCAGCGCTGCCTGCCCGACTTTGCTGGTTCCCCCTCGGCCTCAAGACCTCCGTGGATGCCCGGTCTGGAACTCTGAGAAGAGAGGCCGACTTCCAGCGCCGCCTGCCAAACTTTGCTGGTTCCCTCTCGGCCTCATCACCTCCATGGGTGACCTGCTTGACACTTAGAAAATATTCATCACTTGGGAAATGTTAGAGGCTGACGTCCAGCGCCGCCTGCCCGACTTTGCTGGTTCCCCCTCGGCCTCAAGACCTCCGTGGATGCCCGGTCTGCAACTCTGAGAAGAGAGGCCGACCTCCAGCGCCGCCTGCCCGACTTTGCTGGTTCCCTGTCGGCCTCAAGACCTCCGTGGATGCCCGGTCTGGAACTCTGAGAACAGAGGCCGACCTCCAGCGCCGCCTGCCTAACTTTGCTGGTTCCCTCTCGGCCTCATCACCTCCATGGGTGACCTGCTTGACACTTAGAAAATGAGAATGTTAGAGGCTGAACCTCCAGCGCCGCCTGCCCGACTTTGCTGGTTCCCCCTCGGCCTCAAGACCTCCGTGGATGCCCGGTCTGGAACTCTGAGAAGAGAGGCCGACCTCCAGCGCCGCCTGCCCGACTTTGCTGGTTCCCTGTCGGCCTCATCACCTCCATGGGTGACCTGCTTGACACTTAGAAAATATTCATTACTTGGGAATGTTAGAGGCTGAACTCCAGCGCCGCCTGCCCGACTTTGCTGGTTCCCCCTCGGCCTCAAGACCTCCGTGGATGCCCGGTCTGGAACTCTGAGAAGAGAGGCCGACCTCCAGCGCCGCCTGCCCGACTTTGCTGGTTCCCCTTGGCCTCATCACCTCCATGGGTGACCTGCTTGACACTTAGAAAATATTAATCACTTGGGAAATGTTAGAGGCCGAACTCCAGCGCCGCCTGCCCGACTTTGCTGGTTCCCCCTCGGCCTCAAGACCTCCGTGGATGCCCGGTCTGGAACTCTGTTAATAGAGGCTGACATCCAGCGCCGCCTGCCCGACTTTGCTGGTTCCCTGTCGGCCTCAAGACCTCCGTGCATGCCAAGTCTGGAACTCTGGGAATAGAGGCCGACCTCCAGCGCTGCCTGCCCGACTTTGCTGGTTCCCCCTCGGCCTCAAGACCTCCGTGGATGCCCGGTCTGGAACTCTGAGAAGAGAGGCCGACCTCCAGCGCCGCCTGCCCGACTTTGCTGGTTCCCTGTCGGCCTCAAGACCTCCGTGGATGCCCGGTCTGCAACTCTGAGAAGAGAGGCCGACCTCCAGCGCCGCCTGCCCGACTTTGCTGGTTCCCTGTTCGGCCTCAAGACCTCCGTGGATGCCCAGTCTGGAACTCTGGGAATAGAGGCCGACCTCCAGCGCTGCCTGCCCGACTTTGCTGGTTCCCCCTCGGCCTCAAGACCTCCGTGGATGCCCGGTCTGGAACTCTGAGAATAGAGGCCGACCTCCAGCGCCGCCTGCCCGACTTTGCTGGTTCCCTCTCGGCCTCAAGACCTCCGTGGATGCCAAGTCTGGAACTCTGGGAATAGAGGCCGACCTCCAGCGCCGCCTGCCCGACTTTGCTGGTTCCCCCTCGGCCTCAAGACCTCCGTGGATGCCCGGTCTGGAACTCTGAGAAGAGAGGCCGACCTCCAGCGCCGCCTGCCCGACTTTGCTGGTTCCCTGTCGGCCTCAAGACCTCCGTGGATGCCCGGTCTGCAACTCTGAGAAGAGAGGCCGACCTCCAGCGCCGCCTGCCCGACTTTGCTGGTTCCCTGCCCGACTTTGCTGGTTCCCTCTCGGCCTCAAGACCTCCGTGGATGATGCTGTCTGGAACTCTGAGAATGAGAGGCCGACCTCCAGCGCCGCCTGCCCGACTTTGCTGGTTCCCCCTCGGCCTCAAGACCTCCGTGGATGCCCGGTCTGGAACTCTGAGAAGAGAGGCCGACTTCCAGCGCCGCCTGCCCAACTTTGCTGGTTCCCTCTCGGCCTCATCACCTCCATGGGTGACCTGCTTGACACTTAGAAAATATTCATCACTTGGGAAATGTTAGAGGCTGAACTCCAGCGCCGCCTGCCCGACTTTGCTGGTTCCCCCTCGGCCTCAAGACCTCCGTGGATGCCCGGTCTGGAACTCTGAGAAGAGAGGCCGACCTCCAGCGCCGCCTGCCCGACTTTGCTGGTTCCCTGTCGGCCTCAAGACCTCCGTGGATGCCCGGTCTGGAACTCTGAGAAGAGAGGCCGACCTCCAGCGCCGCCTGCCCGACTTTGCTGGTTCCCTCTCGGCCTCATCACCTCCATGGGTGACCTGCTTGACACTTAGAAAATATTCATTACTTGGGAAATGTTAGAGGCTGAACTCCAGCGCCGCCTGCCCGACTTTGCTGGTTCCCCCTCGGCCTCAAGACCTCCGTGGATGCCCGGTCTGGAACTCTGAGAAGAGAGGCCGACCTCCAGCGCCGCCTGCCCGACTTTGCTGGTTCCCTCTCGGCCTCATCACCTCCATGGTTGACCTGCTTGACACTTAGAAAATATTCATCACTTGGGAAATGTTAGAGGCCGAACTCCAGCGCCGCCTGCCCGACTTTGCTGGTTCCCCCTCGGCCTCAAGACCTCCGTGGATGCCCGGTCTGGAACTCTGTTAATAGAGGCTGACATCCAGCGCCGCCTGACCGACTTTGCTGGTTCCCTGTCGGCCTCAAGACCTCCGTGCATGCCAAGTCTGGAACTCTGGGAATAGAGGCCGACCTCCAGTGCTGCCTGCCCGACTTTGCTGGTTCCCCCTCGGCCTCAAGACCTCCGTGGATGCCCGGTCTGGAACTCTGAGAAGAGAGGCCGACCTCCAGCGCCGCCTGCCCGACTTTGCTGGTTCCCTGTCGGCCTCAAGACCTCCGTGGATGCCCGGTCTGGAACTCTGAGAAGAGAGGCCGACCTCCAGCGCCGCCTGCCCGACTTTGCTGGTTCCCTGTCGGCCTCAAGACCTCCGTGGATGCCCAGTCTGGAACTCTGGGAATAGAGGCCGACCTCCAGCGCTGCCTGCCCGACTTTGCTGGTTCCCCCTCGGCCTCAAGACCTCCGTGGATGCCCGGTCTGGAACTCTGAGAATAGAGGCCGACCTCCAGCGCCGCCTGCCCGACTTTGCTGGTTCCCTCTCGGCCTCAAGACCTCCGTGGATGCCAAGTCTCCATGGAGAGGCCTGACCTCCAGCGCCGCCTGCCCGACTTTGCTGGTTCCCTGTCGGCCTCAAGACCTCCGTGGATGCCCGGTCTGGAACTCTGAGAAGAGAGGCCGACCTCCAGCGCCGCCTGCCCGACTTTGCTGGTTCCCTGTCGGCCTCAAGACCTCCGTGGATGCCCGGTCTGCAACTCTGAGAAGAGAGGCCGACCTCCAGCGCCGCCTGCCCGACTTTGCTGGTTCCCCCTCGGCCTCAAGACCTCCGTGGATGCCCGGTCTGGAACTCTGAGAAGAGAGGCCGACCTCCAGCGCCGCCTGCCCAACTTTGCTGGTTCCCTCTCGGCCTCATCACCTCCATGGGTGACCTGCTTGACACTTAAAAAATATTCATCACTTGGGAAATGTTAGAGGCTGAACTCCAGCGCCGCCTGCCCGACTTTGCTGGTTCCCCCTCGGCCTCAAGACCTCCGTGGATGCCCGGTCTGGAACTCTGAGAAGAGAGGCCGACCTCCAGCGCCGCCTGCCCGACTTTGCTGGTTCCCTGTTGGCCTCAAGACCTCAGTGGATGCCCAGTCTGGAACTCTGAGAAGAGAGGCCGACCTCCAGCGCCGCCTGCCCGACATTGCTGGTTCCCCCTCGGCCTCAAGACCTCCGTGGATGCCCGGTCTGGAACTCTGAGAAGAGAGGCCGACTTCCAGCGCCGCCTGCCCAACTTTGCTGGTTCCCTCTCGGCCTCATCACCCCCATGGTTGACCTGCTTGACACTTAGAATGTTAGAGGCCGAACTCCAGCGCCGTCCTAGAAAATACTCAACACTTGGGAAATGTTAGAGGCCGACCTTAAGCGCCGGCTGACTTTGCTGGTTCCCCCTCGGCCTCAAGACCTCCGTGGATGCCCGGTCTGGAACTCTGTTAATAGAGGCTGACATCCAGCGCCGCCTGCCCGACTTTGCTGGTTCCCTCTCGGCCTCATCACCTCCATGGGTGACCTGCTTGACACTTAGAAAATATTCATCACTTGGGAAATGTTAGAGGCCGAACTCCAGCGCCGCCTGCCCGACTTTGCTGGTTCCCCCTCGGCCTCAAGACCTCCGTGGATGCCCGGTCTGGAACTCTGTTAATAGAGGCTGACCTCCAGCGCCGCCTGCCCGACTTTGCTGGTTCCCTGTCGGCCTCAAGACCTCCGTGGATGCCCGGTCTGCAACTCTGAGAAGAGAGGCCGACCTCCAGCGCCGCCTGCCCGACTTTGCTGGTTCCCTGTCGGCCTCAAGACCTCCGTGGATGCCCAGTCTGGAACTCTGGGAATAGAGGCCGACCTCCAGCGCTGCCTGCCCGACTTTGCTGGTTCCCCCTCGGCCTCAAGACCTCAGTGGATGCCCGGTCTGGAACTCTGAGAAGAGAGGCCGACTTCCAGCTCCGCCTGCCAAACTTTGCTGGTTCCCTCTCGGCCTCATCACCTCCATGGGTGACCTGCTTGACACTTAGAAAATATTCATCACTTGGGAAATGTTAGAGGCTGACGTCCAGCGCCGCCTGCCCGACTTTGCTGGTTCCCCCTCGGCCTCAAGACCTCCGTGGATGCCCGGTCTGCAACTCTGAGAAGAGAGGCCGACCTCCAGCGCCGCCTGCCCGACTTTGCTGGTTCCCTGTCGGCCTCAAGACCTCCGTGGATGCCCGGTCTGGAACTCTGAGAAGAGAGGCCGACCTCCAGCGCCGCCTGCCCGACTTTGCTGGTTCCCCCTCGGCCTCAAGACCTCCGTGGATGCCCGGTCTGGAACTCTGAGAAGAGAGGCCGACCTCCAGCGCCGCCTGCCCGACTTTGCTGGTTCCCTATCGGCCTCATCACCTCCATGGGTGACCTGCTTGACACTTAGAAAATATTCATTACTTGGGAAATGTTAGAGGCTGAACTCCAGCGCCGCCTGCCCGACTTTGCTGGTTCCCCCTCGGCCTCAAGACCTCCGTGGATGCCCGGTCTGGAACTCTGAGAAGAGAGGCCGACCTCCAGCGCCGCCTGCCCGACTTTGCTGGTTCCCTCTCGGCCTCATCACCTCCATGGTTGACCTGCTTGACACTTAGAAAATATTCATCACTTGGGAAATGTTAGAGGCCGAACTCCAGCGCCGCCTGCCCGACTTTGCTGGTTCCCCCTCGGCCTCAAGACCTCCGTGGATGCCCGGTCTGGAACTCTGTTAATAGAGGCTGACATCCAGCGCCGCCTGACCGACTTTGCTGGTTCCCTGTCGGCCTCAAGACCTCCGTGCATGCCAAGTCTGGAACTCTGGGAATAGAGGCCGACCTCCAGTGCTGCCTGCCCGACTTTGCTGGTTCCCCCTCGGCCTCAAGACCTCCGTGGATGCCCGGTCTGGAACTCTGTGAAGAGAGGCCGACCTCCAGCGCCGCCTGCCCGACTTTGCTGGTTCCCTGTCGGCCTCAAGACCTCCGTGGATGCCCGGTCTGCAACTCTGAGAAGAGAGGCCGACCTCCAGCGCCGCCTGCCCGACTTTGCTGGTTCCCTGTCGGCCTCAAGACCTCCGTGGATGCCCAGTCTGGAACTCTGGGAATAGAGGCCAACCTCCAGCGCTGCCTGCCCGACTTTGCTGGTTCCCCCTCGGCCTCAAGACCTCCGTGGATGCCCGGTCTGGAACTCTGAGAATAGAGGCCGACTTCAAGCGCCGCCTGCCCAACTTTGCTGGTTCCCTCTCGGCCTCATCACCACCATGGGTGACCTGCTTGACACTTAGAAAATATTCATCACTTGGGAAATGTTAGAGGCTGAACTCCAGCGCCGCCTGCCCGACTTTGCTGGTTCCCCCTCGGCCTCAAGACCTCCGTGGATGCCCGGTCTGGAACTCTGAGAAGAGAGGCCGACCTCCAGCGCCGCCTGCCCGACTTTGCTGGTTCCCTGTCGGCCTCAAGACCTCCGTGGATGCCCGGTCTGGAACTCTGGGAATAGAGGCCGACCTCCAGCGCCGCCTGCCCGACTTTGCTGGTTCCCCCTCGGCCTCAAGACCTCCGTGGATGCCCGGTCTGGAACTCTGAGAAGAGAGGCCGACCTCCAGCGCCGCCTGCCCGACTTTGCTGGTTCCCTCTCGGCCTCATCACCTCCATGGGTGACCTGCTTGACACTTAGAAAATATTCATCACTTGGGAAATGTTAGAGGCTGAACTCCAGCGCCGCCTGCCCGACTTTGCTGGTTCCCCCTCGGCCTCAAGACCTCCGTGGATGCCCGGTCTGGAACTCTGAGAATAGAGGCGACCTCCAGCGCCGCCTGCCCGACTTTGCTGGTTCCCCCTCGGCCTCAAGACCTCCGTGGATGCCCGGTCTGGAACTCTGGGAATAGAGGCCGACCTCCAGCGCCGCCTGCCCGACTTTGCTGGTTCCCTGTCGGCCTCAAGACCTCCGTGGATGCCCGGTCTGGAACTCTGAGAAGAGAGGCCGACCTCCAGCGCCGCCTGCCCGACTTTGCTGGTTCCCCTCGGCCTCAAGACCTCCGTGGATGATGTCTGGAACTCTGAGAAGAGAGGCCGACCTCCAGCGCCGCCTGCCCGACTTTGCTGGTTCCCTGTCGGCCTCAAGACCTCCGTGGATGCCCGGTCTGGAACTCTGAGAAGAGAGGCCGACCTCCAGCGCCGCCTGCCCGACTTTGCTGGTTCCCTGTCGGCCTCAAGACCTCCGTGGATGCCCGGTCTGGAACTCTGGGAATAGAGGCCGACCTCCAGCGCTGCCTGCCCGACTTTGCTGGTTCCCCCTCGGCCTCAAGACCTCCGTGGATGCCCGGTCTGGAACTCTGTTAATAGAGGCTGACATCCAGCGCCGCCTGCCCGACTTTGCTGGTTCCCTGTCGGCCTCAAGACCTCCGTGGATGCCAAGTCTGGAACTCTGGGAATAGAGGCCGACCTCCAGCGCTGCCTGCCCGACTTTGCTGGTTCCCCCTCGGCCTCAAGACCTCCGTGGATGCCCGGTCTGGAACTCTGAGAAGAGAGGCCGACCTCCAGCGCCGCCTGCCCGACTTTGCTGGTTCCCTGTCGGCCTCAAGACCTCCGTGGATGCCCGGTCTGCAACTCTGAGAAGAGAGGCCGACCTCCAGCGCCGCCTGCCCGACTTTGCTGGTTCCCTGTCGGCCTCAAGACCTCCGTGGATGCCCGGTCTGCAACTCTGAGAGGAGAGGCCGACCTCCAGCGCCGCCTGCCCGACTTTGCTGGTTCCCCCTCGGCCTCAAGACCTCCGTGGATGCCCGGTCTGGAACTCTGAGAAGAGAGGCCGACTTCCAGCGCCGCCTGCCCAACTTTGCTGGTTCCCTCTCGGCCTCATCACCTCCATGGGTGACCTGCTTGACACTTAAAAAATATTCATCACTTGGGAAATGTTAGAGGCCGAACTCCAGCGCCGCCTGCCCGACTTTGCTGGTTCCCCCTCGGCCTCAAGACCTCCGTGGATGCCCGGTCTGGAACTCTGTTAATAGAGGCTGACATCCAGCGCCGCCTGCCCGACTTTGCTGGTTCCCTGTCGGCCTCAAGACCTCCGTGCATGCCAAGTCTGGAACTCTGGGAATAGAGGCCGACCTCCAGCGCTGCCTGCCCGACTTTGCTGGTTCCCCCTCGGCCTCAAGACCTCCGTGGATGCCCGGTCTGGAACTCTGTTAATAGAGGCTGACCTCCAGCGCCGCCTGCCCGACTTTGCTGGTTCCCTGTCGGCCTCAAGACCTCCGTGGATGCCTGGTCTGGAACTCTGAGAAGAGAGGCCGACCTCCAGCGCCGCCTGCCCGACTTTGCTGGTTCCCTGTCGGCCTCAAGACCTCCGTGGATGCCCAGTCTGGAACTCTGGGAATAGAGGCCGACCTCCAGCGCTGCCTGCCCGACTTTGCTGGTTCCCCCTCGGCCTCAAGACCTCAGTGGATGCCCGGTCTGGAACTCTGAGAAGAGAGGCCGACTTCCAGCTCCGCCTGCCAAACTTTGCTGGTTCCCTCTCGGCCTCATCACCTCCATGGGTGACCTGCTTGACACTTAGAAAATATTCATCACTTGGGAAATGTTAGAGGCTGACCTCCAGCGCCGCCTGCCCGACTTTGCTGGTTCCCCCTCGGCCTCAAGACCTCCGTGGATGCCCGGTCTGCAACTCAGAGAAGAGAGGCCGACCTCCAGCGCCGCCTGCCCGACTTTGCTGGTTCCCTGTCGGCCTCAAGACCTCCGTGGATGCCCGGTCTGGAACTCTGAGAACAGAGGCCGACCTCCAGCGCCGCCTGCCCGACTTTGCTGGTTCCCTCTCGGCCTCATCACCTCCATGGGTGACCTGCTTGACACTTAGAAAATATTCATTACTTGGGAAATGTTAGAGGCTGAACTCCAGCGCCGCCTGCCCGACTTTGCTGGTTCCCCCTCGGCCTCAAGATCTCCGTGGATGCCCGGTCTGGAACTCTGAGAAGAGAGGCCGACCTCCAGCGCCGCCTGCCCGACTTTGCTGGTTCCCTATTGGCCTCATCACCTCCATGGGTGACCTGCTTGACACTTAGAAAATATTAATCACTTGGGAAATGTTAGAGGCCGAACTCCAGCGCCGCCTGCCCGACTTTGCTGGTTCCCCCTCGGCCTCAAGACCTCCGTGGATGCCCGGTCTGGAACTCTGTTAATAGAGGCTGACATCCAGCGCCGCCTGACCGACTTTGCTGGTTCCCTGTCGGCCTCAAGACCTCCGTGCATGCCAAGTCTGGAACTCTGGGAATAGAGGCCGACCTCCAGCGCCGCCTGCCCGACTTTGCTGGTTCCCTGTCGGCCTCAAGACCTCCGTGGATGCCCGGTCTGGAACTCTGAGAAGAGAGGCCGACCTCCAGCGCCGCCTGCCCGACTTTGCTGGTTCCCTGTCGGCCTCAAGACCTCCGTGGATGCCCGGTCTGCAACTCTGAGAAGAGAGGCCGACCTCCAGCGCCGCCTGCCCGACTTTGCTGGTTCCCTGTCGGCCTCAAGACCTCCGTGGATGCCCGGTCTGGAACTCTGGGAATAGAGGCCGACCTCCAGCGCTGCCTGCCCGACTTTGCTGGTTCCCCCTCGGCCTCAAGACCTCCGTGGATGCCCGGTCTGGAACTCTGAGAAGAGAGGCCGACCTCCAGCGCCGCCTGCCCGACTTTGCTGGTTCCCTCTCGGCCTCATCACCTCCATGGGTGACCTGCTTGACACTTAGAAAATATTCATCACTTGGGAAATGTTAGAGGCTGACCTCCAGCGCCGCCTGCCCGACTTTGCTGGTTCCCCCTCGGCCTCAAGACCTCCGTGGATGCCCGGTCTGCAACTCTGAGAAGAGAGGCCGACCTCCAGCGCCGCCTGCCCGACTTTGCTGGTTCCCTGTCGGCCTCAAGACCTCCGTGGATGCCCGGTCTGGAACTCTGAGAAGAGAGGCCGACTTCCAGCGCCGCCTGCCCAACTTTGCTGGTTCCCTCTCGGCCTCATCACCTCCATGGGTGACCTGCTTGACACTTAAAAAATATTCATCACTTTGGAAATGTTAGAGGCCGAACTCCAGCGCCGCCTGCCCGACTTTGCTGGTTCCCCCTCGGCCTCAAGACCTCCGTGGATGCCCGGTCTGGAACTCTGTTAATAGAGGCTGACATCCAGCGCCGCCTGCCCGACTTTGCTGGTTCCCTGTCGGCCTCAAGACCTCCGTGCATGCCAAGTCTGGAACTCTGGGAATAGAGGCCGACCTCCAGTGCTGCCTGCCCGACTTTGCTGGTTCCCCCTCGGCCTCAAGACCTCCGTGGATGCCCGGTCTGGAACTCTGAGAAGAGAGGCCGACTTCCAGCGCCACCTGCCCAGCTTTTCTGGTTCCCTCTCGGCCTCATCACCCCCATGGTTGACCTGCTTGACACTTAGAAAATAATTCAAAGTCTATACTTAGAAAATACTCAACACTTGGGAAATGTTAGAGGCCGACCTTAAGCGCCGGCTGCCCGACTTTGCTGGTTCCCCCTCGGCCTTAAGACCTCCGTGGATGCCCGGTCTGGAACGCTGTTAATAGAGGCTGACATTCAGCGCCGCCTGCACAACTTTGCTGGTTCACTCTCAGCCTCATCACCTCCATGGTTGACCTGCTTGACACTTAGAAAATATTCAACACTTGGGAAATGTTAGAGGCTGAACTCCAGCGCCGCCTGCCCGACTTTGCTGGTTCCCCGTCGGCCTCAAGATCTCCGTGGATGCCCAGTCTGGAACTCTGTTAATAGAGGCTGACATCCAGCGCTTCCTGCCCAACTTTGCTGGTTCCCTGTCGGCCTCAAGACCTCCGTGGATGCCTGGTCTGGAACTCTGAGAAGAGAGGCCGACCTCCAGCGCCGCCTTCCCGACTTTGCTGGTTCCCTGTCGGCCTCAAGACCTCCGTGGATGCCCAGTCTGGAACTCTGGGAATAGAGGCCGACCTCCAGCGCTGCCTGCCCGACTTTGCTGGTTCCCCCTCGGCCTCAAGACCTCAGTGGATGCCCGGTCTGGAACTCTGAGAAGAGAGGCCGACTTCCAGCTCCGCCTGCCAAACTTTGCTGGTTCCCTCTCGGCCTCATCACCTCCATGGGTGACCTGCTTGACACTTAGAAAATATTCATCACTTGGGAAATGTTAGAGGCTGACGTCCAGCGCCGCCTGCCCGACTTTGCTGGTTCCCCCTCGGCCTCAAGACCTCCGTGGATGCCCGGTCTGCAACTCAGAGAAGAGAGGCCGACCTCCAGCGCCGCCTGCCCGACTTTGCTGGTTCCCTGTCGGCCTCAAGACCTCCGTGGATGCCCGGTCTGGAACTCTGAGAACAGAGGCCGACCTCCAGCGCCGCCTGCCCGACTTTGCTGGTTCCCCCTCGGCCTCAAGATCTCCGTGGATGCCTGGTCTGGAACTCTGAGAAGAGAGGCCGACCTCCAGCGCCGCCTGCCCGACTTTGCTGGTTCCCTATTGGCCTCATCACCTCCAGGGGTGACCTGCTTGACACTTAGAAAATATTCATTACTTGGGAAATGTTAGAGGCTGAACTCCAGCGCCGCCTGCCCGACTTTGCTGGTTCCCCCTCGGCCTCAAGATCTCCGTGGATGCCCGGTCTGGAACTCTGAGAAGAGAGGCCGACCTCCAACGCCGCCTGCCCGACTTTGCTGGTTCCCTATTGGCCTCATCACCTCCATGGGTGACCTGCTTGACACTTAGAAAATATTAATCACTTGGGAAATGTTAGAGGCCGAACTCCAGCGCCGCCTACCCGACTTTGCTGGTTCCCCCTTGGCCTCAAGACCTCCGTGGATGCCCGGTCTGGAACTCTGTTAATAGAGGCTGACATCCAGCGCCGCCTGACCGACTTTGCTGGTTCCCTGTCGGTCTCAAGACCTCCGTGCATGCCAAGTCTGGAACTCTGGGAATAGAGGCCGACCTCCAGTGCTGCCTGCCCGACTTTGCTGGTTCCCCCTCGGCCTCAAGACCTCCGTGGATGCCCGGTCTGGAACTCTGTGAAGAGAGGCCGACCTCCAGCGCCGCCTGTCCGACTTTTCTGGTTCCCTGTCGGCCTCAAGACCTCCGTGGATGCCCGGTCTGCAACTCTGAGAAGAGAGGCCGACCTCCAGCGCCGCCTGCCCGACTTTGCTGGTTCCCTGTTGGCCTCAAGACCTCCGTGGATGCCCAGTCTGGAACTCTGGGAATAGAGGGCAACCTCAAGCGCTGCCTGCCCAACTTTGCTGGTTCCCCCTCGGCCTCAAGACCTCCGTGGATGCCCGGTCTGGAACTCTGAGAATAGAGGCCGACTTCAAGCGCCGCCTGCCCAACTTTGCTGGTTCCCTCTCGGCCTCATCACATCCATGGGTGACCTGCTTGACACTTAGAAAATATTCATCACTTGGGAAATGTTAGAGGCTGAACTCCAGCGCCGCCTGCCCGACTTTGCTGGTTCCCCCTCGGCCTCAAGACCTCCGTGGATGCCCGGTCTGGAACTCTGTTAATAGAGGCTGACATCCAGCGCCGCCTGACCGACTTTGCTGGTTCCCTGTCGGCCTCAAGACCTCCGTGCATGCCCAGTCTGGAACTCTGGGAATAGAGGCCGACCTCCAGTGCTGCCTGCCCGACTTTGCTGGTTCCCCCTCGGCCTCAAGACCTCCGTGGATGCCCGGTCTGGAACTCTGAGAAGAGAGGCCGACCTCCAGCGCCGCCTGCCCGACTTTGCTGGTTCCCTATTGGCCTCATCACCTCCATGGGTGACCTGCTTGACACTTAGAAAATATTCAACACTTGGGAAATGTTAGAGGCCGACCTTAAGCGCCGCCTGCCCGACTTTGCTGGTTCCCCCTCGGCCTCAAGACCTCCGTGGATGCCCAGTCTGGAACTCTGTTAATAGAGGCTGACATCCAGCGCTTCCTGCCCAACTTTGCTGGTTCCCTGTCGGCCTCAAGACCTCCGTGGATGCCTGGTCTGGAACTCTGAGAAGAGAGGCCGACCTCCAGCGCCGCCTGCCCGACTTTGCTGGTTCCCTGTCGGCCTCAAGACCTCCGTGGATGCCCAGTCTGGAACTCTGGGAATAGAGGCCGACCTCCAGCGCTGCCTGCCCGACTTTGCTGGTTCCCCCTCGGCCTCAAGACCTCCGTGGATGCCCGGTCTGGAACTCTGAGAAGAGAGGCCGACCTCCAGCGCCGCCTGCCCGACTTTGCTGGTTCCCTGTCGGCCTCAAGACCTCCGTGGATGCCCAGTCTGGAACTCTGGGAATAGAGGCCGACCTCCAGCGCTGCCTGCCCGACTTTGCTGGTTCCCCCTCGGCCTCAAGACCTCCGTGGATGCCAAGTCTGGAACTCTGAGAATAGAGGCCGACCTCCAGCGCTGCCTGCCCGACTTTGCTGGTTCCCCCTCGGCCTCAAGACCTCCGTGGATGCCCGGTCTGGAACTCTGAGAATAGAGGCCGACCTCCAGTGCTGCCTGCCCGACTTTGCTGGTTCCCCCTCGGCCTCAAGACCTCCGTGGATGCCAAGTCTGGAACTCTGAGAAGAGAGGCCGACCTCCAGCGCCGCCTGCCCGACTTTGCTGGTTCCCTGTCGGCCTCAAGACCTCCGTGGATGCCCGGTCTGCAACTCTGAGAAGAGAGGCCGACCTCCAGCGCCACCTGCCTGACTTTGCTGGTTCCCTGTCGGCCTCAAGACCTCCGTGGATGCCCGGTCTGCAACTCTGAGAGGAGAAGCCGACCTCCAGCGCCGCCTGCCCGACTTTGCTGTTTCCCCCTCGGCCTCAAGACCTCCGTGGATGCCCGGTCTGGATCTCTGAGAAGAGAGGTCGACTTCCAGCGCCGCCTGTCCAACTTTGCTGGTTCCCTCTCGGACTCATCACCTCCATGGGTGACCTGCTTGACACTTAAAAAATATTCATCACTTGGGAAATGTTAGAGGCTGAACTCCAGCAACGCCTGCCCGAATTTGCTGGTTCCCCCTGGGCCTCAAGACCTCCGTGGATGCCCGGTCTGGAACTCTGAGAAGAGAGGCCGACCTCCAGCGCCGCCTGCCCGACTTTGCTGGTTCCCTGTCGGCCTCAAGACCTCCGTGGATGCCCGATCTGCAACTCTGAGAAGAGAGGCCGACCTCCAGCGCCGCCTGCCCGACTTTGCTGGTTCCCCCTCGGCCTCAAGACCTCCGTGGATGCCCGGTCTGGAAATCTGAGAAGAGAGGCCGACCTCCAGTGCTGCCTGCCCAACTTTGCTGGTTACCTCTCGGCATCATCACCTCCATGAGTGACCTGCTTGACACTTAAAAAATATTCATCACTTGGGAAATGTTAGAGGCTGAACTCCAGCGCCGCCTGCCCGAATTTGCTGGTTCCCCCTGGGCCTCAAGACCTCCGTGGATGCCCGGTCTGGAACTCTGAGAAGTGAGGCCGACCTCCAGCGCCACCTGCCCGACTTTGCTGGTTCCCTGTCGGCCTCAAGACCTCCGTGGATGCCCGGTCTGCAACTCTGAGAAGAGAGGCCGACCTCCAGCGCCACCTGCCTGACTTTGCTGGTTCCCTGTCGGCCTCAAGACCTCCGTGGATGCCCGGTCTGCAACTCTGAGAGGAGAGGCCGACCTCCAGCGCCGCCTGCCCGACTTTGCTGTTTCCCCCTCGGCCTCAAGACCTCCGTGGATGCCCGGTCTGGATCTCTGAGAAGAGAGGTCGACTTCCAGCGCCGCCTGTCCAACTTTGCTGGTTCCCTCTCGGACTCATCACCTCCATGGGTGACCTGCTTGACACTTAAAAAATATTCATCACTTTGGAAATGTTAGAGGCCGAACTCCAGCGCCGCCTACCCGACTTTGCTGGTTCCCCCTCGGCCTCAAGACCTCCGTGGATGCCCGGTCTGGAACTCTGTTAATAGAGGCTGACATCCAGCGCCGCCTGACCGACTTTGCTGGTTCCCTGTCGGCCTCAAGACCTCCGTGCATGCCAAGTCTGGAACTCTGGGAATAGAGGCCGACCTCCAGTGCTGCCTGCCCGACTTTGCTGGTTCCCCCTCGGCCTCAAGACCTCCGTGGATGCCCGGTCTGGAACTCTGAGAAGAGAGGCCGACTTCCAGCGCCACCTGCCCAGCTTTTCTGGTTCCCTCTCGGCCTCATCACCCCCATGGTTGACCTGCTTGACACTTAGAAAATAATTCAAAGTCTATACTTAGAAAATACTCAACACTTGGGAAATGTTAGAGGCCGACCTTAAGCGCCGGCTGCCCGACTTTGCTGGTTCCCCCTCGGCCTTAAGACCTCCGTGGATGCCCGGTCTGGAACGCTGTTAATAGAGGGTGACATTCAGCGCTGCCTGCACGACTTTGCTGGTTCCCTCTCGGCATCATCACCTCAATGAGTGACCTGCTTGACACTTAGAAAATATTCAACACTTGGGAAATGTTAGAGGCCGACCTCCAGCGCCGCCTGCCCGACTTTGCTGGTTCCCCCTCGGCCTCAAGACCTCCGTGGATGCCCAGTCTGGAACTCTGTTAATAGAGGCTGACATCCAGCGCTTCCTGCCCGACTTTGCTGGTTCCCTGTCGGCCTCAAGACCTCCGTGGATGCCCGGTCTGGAACTCTGAGAAGAGAGGCCGACCTCCAGCGCCGCCTGCCCGACTTTGCTGGTTCCCTGTCGGCCTCAAGACCTCCGTGGATGCCCGGTCTGCAACTCTGAGAAGAGAGGCCGACCTCCAGCGCCACCTGCCTGACTTTGCTGGTTCCCTGTCGGCCTCAAGACCTCCGTGGATGCCCGGTCTGCAACTCTGAGAGGAGAGGCCGACCTCCAGCGCCGCCTGCCCGACTTTGCTGTTTCCCCCTCGGCCTCAAGACCTCCGTGGATGCCCGGTCTGGATCTCTGAGAAGAGAGGTCGACTTCCAGCGCCGCCTGTCCAACTTTGCTGGTTCCCTCTCGGACTCATCACCTCCATGGGTGACCTGCTTGACACTTAAAAAATATTCATCACTTTGGAAATGTTAGAGGCCGAACTCCAGCGCCGCCTACCCGACTTTGCTGGTTCCCCCTCGGCCTCAAGACCTCCGTGGATGCCCGGTCTGGAACTCTGTTAATAGAGGCTGACATCCAGCGCCGCCTGACCGACTTTGCTGGTTCCCTGTCGGCCTCAAGACCTCCGTGCATGCCAAGTCTGGAACTCTGGGAATAGAGGCCGACCTCCAGTGCTGCCTGCCCGACTTTGCTGGTTCCCCCTCGGCCTCAAGACCTCCGTGGATGCCCGGTCTGGAACTCTGAGAAGAGAGGCCGACTTCCAGCGCCACCTGCCCAGCTTTTCTGGTTCCCTCTCGGCCTCATCACCCCCATGGTTGACCTGCTTGACACTTAGAAAATAATTCAAAGTCTATACTTAGAAAATACTCAACACTTGGGAAATGTTAGAGGCCGACCTTAAGCGCCGGCTGCCCGACTTTGCTGGTTCCCCCTCGGCCTTAAGACCTCCGTGGATGCCCGGTCTGGAACGCTGTTAATAGAGGCTGACATTCAGCGCCGCCTGCACAACTTTGCTGGTTCCCTCTCGGCATCATCACCTCCATGAGTGACCTGCTTGACACTTAGAAAATATTCAACACTTGGGAAATGTTAGAGGCCGACCTTAAGCGCCGGCTGCCCGACTTTGCTGGTTCCCCCTCGGCCTCAAGACCTCCGTGGATGCCCAGTCTGGAACTCTGTTAATAGAGGCTGACATCCAGCGCTTCCTGCCCAGCTTTGCTGGTTCCCTGTCGGCCTCAAGACCTCCGTGGATGCCTGGTCTGGAACTCTGAGAAGAGAGGCCGACCTCCAGCGCCGCCTGCCCGACTTTGCTGGTTCCCCCTCGGCCTCAAGACCTCCGTGGATGCCCGGTCTGGAAATCTGAGAAGAGAGGCCGACCTCCAGTGCTGCCTGCCCAACTTTGCTGGTTACCTCTCGGCATCATCACCTCCATGAGTGACCTGCTTGACACTTAAAAAATATTCATCACTTGGGAAATGTTAGAGGCTGAACTCCAGCGCCGCCTGCCCGAATTTGCTGGTTCCCCCTGGGCCTCAAGACCTCCGTGGATGCCCGGTCTGGAACTCTGAGAATAGAGGCCGACTTCAAGCGCCGCCTGCCCAACTTTGCTGGTTCCCTCTCTGCCTCATCACCTCCATGGGTGACCTGCTTGACACTTAGAAAATATTAATCACTTGGGAAATGTTAGAGGCTGAACTCCAGCGCCGCCTGCCCGACTTTGCTGGTTCCCCCTCGGCCTCAAGATCTCCGTGGATGCCCGGTCTGGAACTCTGAGAAGAGAGGCCGACCTCCAGCGCCGCCTGCCCGACTTTGCTGGTTCCCTCTTGGCCTCATCACCTCCATGGGTGACCTGCTTGACACTTAGAAAATATTCATCACTTGGGAAATGTTAGAGGCCGAACTCCAGCGCCGCCTGCCCGACTTTGCTGGTTCCCCCTCGGCCTCAAGACCTCCGTGGATGCCCAGTCTGGAACTCTGTTAATAGAGGCTGACATCCAGCGCTTCCTGCCCGACTTTGCTGGTTCCCTGTCGGCCTCAAGACCGCCGTGGATGCCTGGTCTGGAACTCTGAGAAGAGAGGCCGACCTCCAGCGCCGCCTGCCCGACTTTGCTGGTTCCCTGTCGGCCTCAAGACCTCCGTGGATGCCTGGTCTGGAACTCTGAGAAGAGAGGCCGACCTCCAGCGCTGCCTGCCCGACTTTGCTGGTTCCCCCTCGGCCTCAAGACCTCCGTGGATGCCCGGTCTGGAACTCTGAGAAGAGAGGCCGACTTCCAGCGCCACCTGCCCAGCTTTTCTGGTTCCCTCTCGGCCTCATCACCCCCATGGTTGACCTGCTTGACACTTAGAATATAATTCAAAGTCTATACTTAGAAAATACTCAACACTTGGGAAATGTTAGAGGCCGACCTTAAGCGCCGGCTGCCCGACTTTGCTGGTTCCCCCTCGGCCTTAAGACCTCCGTGGATGCCCGGTCTGGAACGCTGTTAATAGAGGCTGACATTCAGCGCCGCCTGCACAACTTTGCTGGTTCCCTCTCGGCATCATCACCTCCATGAGTGACCTGCTTGACACTTAGAATATAATTCAAAGTCTATACTTAGAAAATACTCAACACTTGGGAAATGTTAGAGGCCGACCTTAAGCGCCGGCTGCCCGACTTTGCTGGTTCCCCCTCGGCCTTAAGACCTCCGTGGATGCCCGGTCTGGAACGCTGTTAATAGAGGCTGACATCCAGCGCTTCCTGCCCAACTTTGCTGGTTCCCTGTCGGCCTCAAGACCTCCGTGGATGCCTGGTCTGGAACTCTGAGAAGAGAGGCCGACCTCCAGCGCCGCCTGCCCGACTTTGCTGGTTCCCTGTCGGCCTCAAGACCTCCGTGGATGCCCAGTCTGGAACTCTGGGAATAGAGGCCGACCTCCAGCGCTGCCTGCCCGACTTTGCTGGTTCCCCCTCGGCCTCAAGACCTCAGTGGATGCCCGGTCTGGAACTCTGAGAAGAGAGGCCGACTTCCAGCTCCGCCTGCCAAACTTTGCTGGTTCCCTCTCGGCCTCATCACCTCCATGGGTGACCTGCTTGACACTTAGAAAATATTCATCACTTGGGAAATGTTAGAGGCTGACGTCCAGCGCCGCCTGCCCGACTTTGCTGGTTCCCCCTCGGCCTCAAGACCTCCGTGGATGCCCGGTCTGGAACTCTGTTAATAGAGGCTGACATCCAGCGCCGCCTGACCGACTTTGCTGGTTCCCTGTCGGCCTCAAGACCTCCGTGCATGCCAAGTCTGGAACTCTGGGAATAGAGGCCGACCTCCAGTGCTGCCTGCCCGACTTTGCTGGTTCCCCCTCGGCCTCAAGACCTCCGTGGATGCCCGGTCTGGAACTCTGTGAAGAGAGGCCGACCTCCAGCGCCGCCTGTCCGACTTTTCTGGTTCCCTGTCGGCCTCAAGACCTCCGTGGATGCCCGGTCTGCAACTCTGAGAAGAGAGGCCGACCTCCAGCGCCGCCTGCCCAACTTTGCTGGTTCCCTGTTGGCCTCAAGACCTCCGTGGATGCCCAGTCTGGAACTCTGGGAATAGAGGCCAACCTCAAGCGCTGCCTGCCCAACTTTGCTGGTTCCCCCTCGGCCTCAAGACCTCCGTGGATGCCCGGTCTGGAACTCTGAGAATAGAGGCCGACCTCCAGTGCTGCCTGCCCGACTTTGCTGGTTCCCCCTCGGCCTCAAGACCTTCGTGGATACCAAGTCTGGAACTCTGAGAAGAGAGGCCGACCTCCAGCGCCGCCTGCCCGACTTTGCTGGTTCCCTGTCGGCCTCAAGACCTCCGTGGATGCCCGGTCTGCAACTCTGAGAAGAGAGGCCGACCTCCAGCGCCACCTGCCCGACTTTGCTGGTTCCCTGTCGGCCTCAAGACCTCCGTGGATGCCCGGTCTGCAACTCTGAGAGGAGAAGCCGACCTCCAGCGCCGCCTGCCCGACTTTGCTGGTTCCCCCTCGGCCTCAAGACCTCCGTGGATGCCCGGTCTGGAACTCTGAGAAGAGAGGCCGACCTCCAGCGCCGCCTGCCCGACTTTGCTGGTTCCCCCTCGGCCTCAAGACCTCCGTGGATGCCCGGTCTGGAACTCTGAGAAGAGAGGCCGACCTCCAGTGCTGCCTGCCCAACTTTGCTGGTTCCCTCTCGGCATCATCACCTCCATGAGTGACCTGCTTGACACTTAAAAAAATTTCAACACTTGGGAAATGTTAGAGGCCGACCTTAAGCGCCGGCTGCCCGACTTTGCTGGTTCCCCCTCGGCCTCAAGACCTCCGTGGATGCACAGTCTGGAACTCTGTTAATAGAGGCTGACATCCAGCGCTTCCTGCCCAACTTTGCTGGTTCCCTGTCGGCCTCAAGACCTCCGTGGATGCCTGGTCTGGAACTCTGAGAAGAGAGGCCGACCTCCAGCGCCGCCTGCCCGACTTTGCTGGTTCCCTGTCGGCCTCAAGACCTCCGTGGATGCCCAGTCTGGAACTCTGGGAATAGAGGCCGACCTCCAGCGCTGCCTGCCCGACTTTGCTGGTTCCCCCTCGGCCTCAAGACCTCCGTGGATGCCCGGTCTGGAACTCTGAGAAGAGAGGCCGACTTCCAGCTCCGCCTGCCAAACTTTGCTGGTTCCCTCTCGGCCTCATCACCTCCATGGGTGACCTGCTTGACACTTAGAAAATATTCATCACTTGGGAAATGTTAGAGGCTGACGTCCAGCGCCGCCTGCCCGACTTTGCTGGTTCCCCCTCGGCCTCAAGACCTCAGTGGATGCCCGGTCTGGAACTCTGAGAAGAGAGGCCGACTTCCAGCTCCGCCTGCCAAACTTTGCTGGTTCCCTCTCGGCCTCATCACCTCCATGGGTGACCTGCTTGACACTTAGAAAATATTCATCACTTGGGAAATGTTAGAGGCTGACGTCCAGCGCCGCCTGCCCGACTTTGCTGGTTCCCCCTCGGCCTCAAGACCTCCGTGGATGCCCGGTCTGCAACTCAGAGAAGAGAGGCCGACCTCCAGCGCCGCCTGCCCGACTTTGCTGGTTCCCTGTCGGCCTCAAGACCTCCGTGGATGCCCGGTCTGGAACTCTGAGAAGAGAGGCCGACTTCCAGCTCCGCCTGCCAAACTTTGCTGGTTCCCTCTCGGCCTCATCACCTCCATGGGTGACCTGCTTGACACTTAGAAAATATTCATTACTTGGGAAATGTTAGAGGCTGAACTCCAGCGCCGCCTGCCCGACTTTGCTGGTTCCCCCTCGGCCTCAAGACCTCCGTGGATGCCCGGTCTGGAACTCTGAGAAGAGAGGATGAAAAAACATATGTTTACTTAATATAAACATGAAATAACGTAATATGTTTACTAATGTGCATAAACACTCTATCATTCCCTCCTGTTGTACATTTAAACATCAGTTCATACATTTCCAAAAGATTTCACGCATGCACGTCATACTAATTGCACAGGGAACCATTCTAATCTCATCTATCCAACGTCTAATATTATTTAACTTACCATGGAGAAGGCGAAAAACCTCTATCACAATTTTGCTGCTGTGATATATAACCTCTCCATTTTGAGGGTTTTTAATGAGGAAAACTCCTTCTCGGCTCTCCGTTTTCTTTTTTTTGCTTTTGTTCTTTGGAGCAACCACTCTCTGGCCATGGTGTACTATCCCTAGCTACAACACTGGGTCCCCTTCACGCATTTGTTGATACAAAACCTTTGCGTAATTCACCTGAGAATTAGTTATCATATTCATTAGCATTGTTCTTAAGCATGGAATAATACAACCAATGACTAAGAAAATAAGTACAATCACAATTGCGAATGGGATAAACAGTCTGAGCAAAGTCTTATACCAAGAGCCCCCAAAGAGCCCGTCAAAGATCCACGGTTGATCAGGCCGGTGATCTTTGGCCATGGCATCTCTGAGATCCCTGACAACAGACAGAGCATCAGTCATGTTTATGGAATTCGCTTCTTCGGGTATGTACGTACAACAAGTATCACCCACCATAGCACAGACGCCCCCTTGTGGCGCGGTCAAAAGGTCCAAAACCATTCTATTTTGCAGCACCATTTGTCTAATTGCTGCAATTTCAGTGTTTTGCATTTCATCTACTTCCAAACTGGCGTTTACAAACACTTGAAACCTGTAGTCAATTGTTTCAATTCGTAGCATGTTTTTAGCTACTCCAATTTGTGGAAAAAGAGCTAACATTACCTTACTTCCCGTGCTATGGTGTTTGAATTGTTCTGGAACATCAGTTCCCCAGATCGAATCGTGGGGCTTAAACGACACTCTTCTTTTCACATGATGGTGTGCTGGACGACTGGTAATGATGAAAGTATTGTCAGTCACAGTAACAGGTGCGCACATACCGTAGGCTTTCGGAGGAATAAAAGAATATACTTTCCAACCACATAACCACCAAAGATGTGAAGATACAGGTAAAATGGTGACATTGGTGTTTAACGGTAGCACGTATAAACATCTATTCTCATCTATAAAACCTAGATTTTGACCTGTACCGTACATTGCAACGCATACTGGTAATCGCAATCCGCTCTCGGTCATAACCTGATTTTCAGTTTCCAAAATGGTATCCAAACTTGGAACAATCTCTCCTCTCGAAGCATTGCGAAGAACTGGAAAATGTTGATCAGGTTTATGCGAAGATATTAACATATACGCAGCTCGAGCCATTTTATCTCCAAATACCTTTGAATGCACTCTTTGTTGCGTTACAGAATGTGGCATAAAAGAACAAACAAAGCAATTACTTTTCCTATTTTGTTTAGCAATTAATGTAGCATAACGATACCACGTGTTTGATAACAACGGATTCCAGTCATGTTTTTCTCCTGCAAATGGTTGATATAATGCGTCCATGACATCTGAATTTTGGGCTTTTTTGTCAGGTGTTTCCATCCAGGCTGTCGGTTTGATATGCGGTTTGCGCTGGAAAGGCGATGTCACGACTGGTGTTGTCAAAGATGACAACATGCATATAGTTACAGGAAAACCAGTGTGATGTTCACGAAAATCAGGACAGAGTCTCAAGTCCATGCATCCCGCAACCTTGTGGGTTACGATAACGAGTTGGATATCTGTCATTGTGCCAGTTCCAGTTCCTAACCAGTTCCCTTGAGTTATCTTTCTGACAATTCGTTTTGCTTCTTGGGCACAGCTATTTTGAACCCATTTTGTTTTGGGCTCAGAATGGACCACAACTGAGTCCCAACCAGTGGTCCAAGTCTTCCCTGACTTGATACGAGCGTACCAAGGACCATGAGGGTAATCACTTCCCGTTTGTCGTGCTTCGTTCCTGAGGATGTTAAGAGGAAATGAGATGATTCCTGCATCTTGTAGTGGCAAGCAGGCTACAGGATGTGCCATGCTAGGGCACTTTTCTGTCATCGTTGGTTGCAATGGTGGAGTTTGGCAGGCTGATGGAATGGGAGGCTTTACGTGCGTCATCTGGATTGCCTCCACTAATTCATACAGCAAGATGATGTGGACCAAACCCATGGCTATTGAGTGGTTTGGCTCCGTCTCTCTTCCACCTGCTCCGGATCTGGTTGGTGAACGATTTTGCAGTGGCTTTGATGCACCCAGGTGGACCTCTCGGCGATTTTGATGGCAGTTGGCGTGGTTATCAGCACGGTGAATGGCCCCTCCCACTTTGGCGCAGACCTTGATCAGCGCCTTCGGGGAGCCCAGCAGCCTCTCTGTTCCTGCAAAGGGAACACAGGACTGCGGCAGTACATGTGCTGTGGACCTCTTTGTTGTTGTACAACATTTCACACAACCATTTTGCCAACAAAGCGCCTGGATCTGATTCATTCTTTTAGAATAAAATGCAACTGGTCTCAGCTTTTGTCCATGCTTTTGTAACAGGACTGAAGTCATGTATTTGTCTTTGCAGTCAACTGTTTGAACAAAAGGTTTGTCATAGTCAGGTAAAGCTAAGACGCTAGTGTTTGCTATCAAATTTTTTAATTCTGTAAATGCTTTACTGCCCTCTTCGGTCCACTGAATAGAGTCTTTCAGTGCCATTTCGTCTTGGTATATAAGTGTCAATAATGGTTGGGTAACTTGTGCATAATGCGGAATCCAAGTTCTGCAATAATTGCACAGTCCCAAAAACGTCATCATCTGTTTTTTTCGTCTTAGGTCGAGGAACCTGCAAAATTGTCTGTTTTCTCTTAGTTGTCAACTCTCTTCCCTTTCTTGACAAAAGATGTCCTAAGAAAACTACTTCTTGTTGACAGAACTGCAATTTATCCAAAGAAGCTTTGTTACCTGTATTCGCTAAATACTGGAACAAAGCTATTGATACAGTCTTGTTCTCATCTTCAGTCGGTGAAGCAATTAAGATGTCGTCAACATACAAAAGAATCTGAGAAGATTCAGGATGTTTAAAATCAGCAATACACGAAGACATTTCCTGTGAAAAAATTGTAGGACTATCTGTAAACCCTTGTGGTAATCTTGTATATGTATATTTTTTCCCATTAAATGTAAATCCGAACCAATGACGTGAATTTTTGTGTAATGGAATGGAGAAAAAGGCATTGCTCAAATCAATCACTGTAAACCATTTTTTGTCAGGTTTTAAACTGTTCAATAATGTGTGCGGGTCTGGCACACACGGAGCACGTGATTGTATGGATTTATTTACCTGTCGTAAATCATGCACCATTCTCCAAACTCCAGATTCCACTTTTTTAACAGGAAATATCGGTGTATTACATTCACAAGTTGGGTCTTCAATCAAAATACCAGCTTTCACCATATCCCGTATTACAGGGGTGATGCCAATAATAGCGTCCTGTTTTCAATGGATATTGTTTAAGTCTTGGTCGATAAGTCGTTTTAGGCAATACTTCAACTGGTTTCGCTGTTTTAAGTAAGCCCACATCAGTTTTTCCCGATGACCAAAGGGTGGCAGGGACGTCTGGAAAGTCCTCCGCCCCTAAAGTGGCCATCAGTCATAATTCTAGTGAATCGACCTTTACTGGGTCCCCCATAGCGTCAACTACGAAGGACTCCAGAAAATTCACTTTTTTGGGTTTATACCCTTCTTCTGTTGGTATTAAAGCTATTTGCAATTTTTGTAACAGGTCCCTCCCCAACAAATTTATAGGACACTCTCCACTCAAGACCATAGTGACCTTGTATGGACTTAGTCCCTCATCTAAAATTTTTATTGGTTTAGAAATCGGTAACAATGTCACTTTCCCATCTGCAGATACCACAGAAATTTGTTGTCGACTCGGAGTGACACCTGGAATGCAGTGCTGCCAAAACCGACTTTGCTGGTTTCCCCCTCGGCCTCAAGACCTCCCGTGGATACCAAGTCTGGAACTCTGAGAATAGAGGCCGACCTCCAGTGCTGACTTGCCCGACTTTGCTGGTTCCCCCTCGGCCTCAAGACCTCCGTGGATGCCCGGTCTGGAACTCTGAGAATAGAGGCCGACCTCCAGTGCTGACTGCCCGACTTTGCTGGTTCCCCCTCGGCCTCAAGACCCTGTGGATACCGTCTGGAACTCTGAGAAGAGAGGCCGACCTCCAGCGCCGCCTGCCCGACTTTGCTGGTTCCCTGTCGGCCTCAAGACCTCCGTGGATGCCCGGTCTGCAACTCTGAGAAGAGAGGCCGACCTCCAGCGCCACCTGCCTGACTTTGCTGGTTCCCTGTCGGCCTCAAGACCTGTGGATGCCCGGTCTGCAACTCTGAGAGGAGAAGCCGACCTCCAGCGCCGCCTGCCCGACTTTGCTGTTTCCCCCTCGGCCTCAAGACCTGTGGATGCCCGGTCTGGATCTCTGAGAAGAGAGGTCGACTTCCAGCGCCGCCTGTCCCAACTTTGCTGGTTCCCTCTCGGCCTCATCACCTCCATGGGTGACCGCTTGACACTTAAAAAATATTCATCACTTGGGAAATGTTAGAGGCTGAACTCCAGCAACGCCTGCCCGAATTTGCTGGTTCCCCCTGGGCCTCAAGACCTCCGTGGATGCCCGGTCTGGAACTCTGAGAAGAGAGGCCGACCTCCAGCGCCGCCTGCCCGACTTTGCTGGTTCCCTGTCGGCCTCAAGACCTCCGTGGGATCCCGATCTGCAACTCTGAGAAGAGAGGCCGACCTCCAGCGCCGCCTGCCCGACTTTGCTGGTTCCCCCCCTCAGCCTCAAGACCTCCGTGGATGCCCGGTCTGGAAATCTGAGAAAGAGAGGCCGACCTCCAGTGCTGCCTGCCCAACTTTGCTGGTTACCTCTCGGCATCATCACCTCCATGAGTGACCTGCTTGACACTTAAAAAATATTCATCACTTGGGAAAGTTAGGGCGAACTCCAGCCGCCGCCTGCCCGAATTTGCTGGTTCCCCCTGGGCCTCAAGACCTCCGTGGATGCCCGGTCTGGAAACTTGAGAAGTTGAGGCCGACCTCCAGCGCCACCTGCCCGACTTTGCTGGTTCCCTGTCGGCCTCAAGACCTCCGTGGATGCCCGGTCTGCAACTCTGAAAAGAGGCCGACCTCCAGCGCCACCTGCCTGACTTTGCTGGTTCCCTGTCGGCCTCAAGACCTCCGTGGATGCCCGGTCTGCAAACTCTGGAGGAAGAGGGCCGGACCTCCAGCGCCGCCCTGCCCGACTTTGTGTTTCCCCCTCAGCCTCAAGACCTCCGTGGATGCCCGGTCTGGATCTCTGAGAAGAGAGGTCGACTTCCAGCGCCGCCTGTCCAACTTTGCTGGTTCCCTCTCGGACTCATCACCTCCATGGGTGACCTGCTTGACACTTAAAAAATATTCATCACTTTGGAAATGTTAGAGGCCGAACTCCAGCGCCGCCACCCGACTTTGTGGTTCCCCCTGGGCCTCAAGACCTCCGTGGATGCCCGGTCTGGAAACTCTGTTAATAGAGGCTGACATCCAGCGCCGCCTGACCGGACATTGCTGGTTCCCTGTCGGCCTCAAGACCTCCGTGCATGCCAAGTCTGGAACTCTGGGAATAGAGGCCGACCTCCAGTGCTGCCTGCCCGACTTTGCTGGTTTCCCCCTCGGCCTCAAGACCTCCGTGGATGCCCGGTCTGGAACTTTGAGAAAGAGGCCGACTTCCAGCGCCACCTGCCCAGCTTTTCTGGTTCCCTCTCGGTCATCACCCCCATGGTTGACCTGCTTGGACACTTAGAAAATAATTCAAAGTCTATACTTAAAAATACTCAACACTTGGGAAATGTTAGAGGGCCGACCTTAAGCGCCGGCTGCCCGACTTTGCTGGTTCCCCCTCGGCCTTAAGACCTCCGGGATGCCCGGTCTGGAACGCTGTTAATAGAGGCTGACATTCAGCGCCGCCTGCACAACTTTGCTGGTTCCCTCTCGGCATCATCACCTCCATGAGTGACCTGCTTGACACTTAGAAAATATTCAACACTTGGGAAATGTTAGAGGCCGACCTTAAGCGCCGGCTGCCCGACTTTGCTGGTTCCCCCTCGGCCTCAAGACCTCCGTGGATGCCCAGTCTGGAACTCTGTTAATAGAGGCTGACATCCAGCGCTTCCTGCCCAGCTTTGCTGGTTCCCTGTCGGCCTCAAGACCTCCGTGGATGCCCGGTCTGGAACTCTGAGAAGTGAGGCCGACCTCCAGCGCCACCTGCCCGACTTTGCTGGTTCCCTGTCGGCCTCAAGACCTCCGTGGATGCCCGGTCTGCAACTCTGAGAAGAGAGGCCGACCTCCAGCGCCACCTGCCTGACTTTGCTGGTTCCCTGTCGGCCTCAAGACCTCCGTGGATGCCCGGTCTGCAACTCTGAGAGGAGAGGCCGACCTCCAGCGCCGCCTGCCCGACTTTGCTGTTTCCCCCTCAGCCTCAAGACCTCCGTGGATGCCCGGTCTGGATCTCTGAGAAGAGAGGTCGACTTCCAGCGCCGCCTGTCCAACTTTGCTGGTTCCCTCTCGGACTCATCACCTCCATGGGTGACCTGCTTGACACTTAAAAAATATTCATCACTTTGGAAATGTTAGAGGCCGAACTCCAGCGCCGCCTACTCGACTTTGCTGGTTCCCCCTCGGCCTCAAGACCTCCGTGGATGCCCGGTCTGGAACTCTGTTAATAGAGGCTGACATCCAGCGCCGCCTGACCGACTTTGCTGGTTCCCTGTCGGCCTCAAGACCTCCGTGCATGCCAAGTCTGGAACTCTGGGAATAGAGGCCGACCTCCAGTGCTGCCTGCCCGACTTTGCTGGTTCCCCCTCGGCCTCAAGACCTCCGTGGATGCCCGGTCTGGAACTCTGAGAAGAGAGGCCGACTTCCAGCGCCACCTGCCCAGCTTTTCTGGTTCCTCTCGGCCTCATCACCCCCATGGTTGACCTGCTTGACACTTAGAATAATAATTCAAAGTCTATACTTAGAAAATACTCAACACTTGGGAAATGTTAGAGGCCGGACCTTAAGCGCCGGCTGCCCGACTTTGCTGGTTCCCCTCGGCCTTAAGACCTCCGTGGATGCCCGGTCTGGAACGCTGTTAATAGAGGCTGACATTCAGCGCCGCCTGCACAACTTTTGCTGGTTCCCTCTCGGCATCATCACCTCCATGAGTGACCTGCTTGACACTTAGAAAATATTCAACACTTGGGAAATGTTTAGAGGCCGACCTCCAGCGCCGGCCTGCCCGACTTTGCTGGTTCCCTGTCGGCCTCAAGACCTCCGTGGATGCCCGGTCTGCAACTCTGAGAATAGAGGGCCGACCTCCAGCGCCACCTGCCTGACTTTGCTGGTTCCCTGTCGGCCTCAAGACCTCCGTGGATGCCCGGTCCCTGGAAACTCTGAGAGGAGAAGCCGACCTCCAGCGCCGCCTGCCCGACTTTGCTGTTTTCCCCCTCGGCCTCAAGACCTCCGTGGATGCCCGGTCTGGATCTCTGAGAAGAGGGTCGACTTCCAGCCCCCAGCGCTGCCTGTCCAACTTTTGCTGGTTCCCTCTCGGACTCATCACCTCCATGGGTGACCTGCTTGACACTTAAAAATATATTCATCACTTGGGAAATGTTAGAGGCTGAACTCCAGCAACGCCTGCCCGAATTTGCTGGTTCCTCCCCCTGGGCCTCAAGACCTCCGTGGATGCCCGGTCTGGAACTCTGAGAAGAGAGGCCGACCTCCAGCGCCGCCTGCCCGACTTTGTGGCTGGTTCCCTGTCGGCCTCAAGACCTCCGTGGATGACCTGCTTGACACTTAGAAAATATTAATCTCTTGGGAGATATTAGAGGCCGACCTCCAGCGCCGCCTGCCCGACTTTGCTGGTTCCCCCTCGGCCTCAAAGATCTCCGTGGATGCCCGGTCTGGAAATCTGAGAAGAGAGGCCGACCTCCAGCGCTGCCTGCCCAACTTTGTTGGTTACCTCTCGGCATCATCACCTCCATGAGTGACCTGCTTGACACTTAAAAAATATTCATCACTTTGGGAAATGTTAGAGGCTGAACTCCAGCGCCGCCTGCCCCGACTTTGCTGGTTCCCCCTCGGCCTCAAAGACCTCCGTGGATGCCCAGTCTGGAACTCTGTTAATAGAGGCTGACATCCAGCGCTTCCTGCCCGACTTTGCTGGTTCCCTGTCGGCCTCAAGACCGCCGTGGATTGCCTGGTCTGGAACTCTGAGAAGAGAGGCCGACCTCCAGCGCCGCCTGCCCGACTTTGCTGGTTCCCTGTCGGCCTCAAGACCTCCGTGGATGCCTGGTCTGGAACTCTGAGAAGAGAGGCCGACCTCCAGCGCTGCCTGCCCGACTTTGCTGGTTTCCCCTCGGCCTCAAGACCTCCGTGGATGCCCGGTCTGGAACTCTGAGAGATGATAGGCCGACTTCCAGCGCCACCTGCCCCAGCGTTTCTGGTTCCCTCTCGGCCTCATCACCACCCCCTATGGTTGACCTGCTTGACCACTTAGAATATATTTCAAAGTCTATACTTAGAAAATACTCAACACTTGGGAAATGTTAGAGGCCGACCTTAAGCGCCGGCTGCCCGACTTTGCTGGTTCCCCCCCCTCGGCCTTAAGACCTCCGTGGATGCCCGGTCTGGAACGCTGTTAATAGAGGCTGATTCATTCAGCGCCGCCTGCTCAACTTTGCTGGTTCCCTCTCGGCATCATCACTCTCCATGAGTGACCTGCTTGACACTTAGAAATAATTCAAAGTCTAAACTTAGAAAATATCAACACTTGGGAAATGTTAGAGGCTCGAACTCCAGCGCCGGCTGCCCGACTTTGCTGGTTTCCCCCTCGGCCTCAAGACCTCCGTGGATGCCCGGTCTGAACTCTGTTAATAGAGGCTGACATCCAGCGCTTCCTGCCCAAACTTTGCTGGTTCCCTGTCGGCCTCAAGACCTCCGTGGATGCCTGGTCTGGAACTCTGAGAAGAGAGGCCGACCTCCAGCGCCGCCTGCCCGACTTTGCTGGTTCCCTGTCGCCTCAAGACCTCCGTGGATGCCCAGTCTGGAACTCTGGGAATAGAGGCCGACCTCCAGCGCTGCCTGCCCGACTTTGCTGGTTCCCCCTCGGCCTCAAGATCTCCGTGGATGCCCGATCTGGAACTCTGAGAAGAGAGGCCGACCTCCACGCTCCGCCTGCCCGACTTTGCTGGTTCCCTCTTGGCCTCATCACCTCCATGGGTGACCCTGCTTGACACTTAGAAAATTAAAAATCACTTGGGAAATGTTAGAGGCCGAACTCCAGCGCCGCCTACCCCGACTTTGCTGGTTCCCCCTCCGCGCCTCAAGACCTCCGTGGATGCCCGGTCTGGAACTCTGTTAATAGAGGCTGACATCCAGCGCCGCCTGCCCGACTTTGCCTGGTTCCCTGTCGGCCTCAAGACCTCCGTGCATGCCAAGTCTGGAACTCTGGGAATAGAGGCCGACCTCCAGCGCCTGCCTGCCCGACTTTGCTGGTTCCCCCTCGGCCTCAAGACCTCCGTGGATGCCCGGTCTGGAACTCTGTGAAGAGAGGCCGACCTCCAGCGCCGCCTGTCCCGACTTTGCTGGTTCCCTGTCGCCTCAAGACCTCCGTGGATGCCCGTCTGCAACTCTGAGAAGAGAGGCCGACCTCCAGCGCCGCCTGCCCAACTTCGCTGGTTCCCTGTTGGCCTCAAGACCTCCGTGGATGCCCAGTCTGGAACTCTGGGAAATAGAGGCCAACCTCAAGCGCTGCCTGCCCAACTTTGCTGGTTCCCCTCGGCCTCAAGACCTCCGTGGATGCCCGGTCTGGAACTCTGAGAATAGAGGCCGACCTCCAGTGCCGACTGCCCGACTTTGCTGGTTCCCCCCCGGCCTCAAGACCTTCGTGGATACCCAAGTCTGGAACTCTGAGAAGAGAGGCCGACCTCCAGCGCCGCCCCTGCCCGACTTTGCTGGTTCCCTGTCGGCCTCAAGACCTCCGTGGATGCCCGGTCTGGCAACTCTGAGAAGAGAGGCCGACCTCCAGCGCCGCCTGCCCGACTTTGCTGGTTCCCCTGTCGGCCTCAAGACCTCCGTGGATGCCCGGTCTGCAACTCTGAGAAGAGAGCCGACCTCCAGCGCCGCGCCGCCTGCCCGACTTTGCTGGTTCCCTGTCGGCCTCAAGACCTCCGTGGATGCCCGGTCTGGAACTCTGAGAAGAGAGGCCGACCTCCAGCGCCGCCTGCCCGACTTTGCCTGGTTCCCCCCTCGGCCTCAAGACCTCCGTGGATGCCCGGTCTGGAACTCTGAGAAGAGAGGCCGACCTCCAGTGCTGCCTGCCCAACTTTGCTGGTTCCCTCTCGGCATCATCACCTCCATGAGTGACCTGCTTGACACTTAAAAAAATTTTCAACACTTGGGAAATGTTAGAGGCCGACCTTAAGCGCCGGCCCTGCCCGACTTTGCTGGTTCCCCCTCGGCCTCAAGACCTCCGTGGATGCACAGTCTGGAACTCTGTTAATAGAGGCTGACATCCAGCGCTTCCTGCCCAACTTTGCTGGTTCCCTGTCGGCCTCAAGACCTCCGTGGATGCCTGGTCTGGAACTCTGAGAAGAGAGGCCGACCTCCAGCGCCGCCTGCCCGACTTTGCTGGTTCCCTGTCGGCCTCAAGACCTCCGTGGATGCCCAGTCTGGAACTCTGGGAATAGAGGCCGACCTCCAGCGCTGCCTGCCCGACTTTGCTGGTTCCCCCTCGGCCTCAAGACCTCAGTGGATGCCCGGTCTGGAACTCTGAGAAGAGAGGCCGACTTCCAGCTCCGCCTGCCAAACTTTGCTGGTTCCCTCTCGGCCTCATCACCTCCATGGGTGACCTGCTTGACACTTAGAAAATATTCATCACTTGGAAATGTTAGAGGCTGACGTCCAGCGCCGCCTGCCCGACTTTGCTGGTTCCCCCTCGGCCTCAAGACCTCAGTGGATGCCCGGTCTGGAACTCTGAGAAGAGAGGCCGACTTCCAGCTCCGCCTGCCAAACTTTGCTGGTTCCCCTCTCGGCCTCATCACCTCCATGGGTGACCTGCTTGACACTTAGAAAATATTCATCACTTGGGAAATGTTAGAGGCTGACGTCCAGCGCCGCCTGCCCGACTTTGCTGGTTCCCCCTCGGCCTCAAGACCTCCGTGGATGCCCGTCTGCAACTCAGAGAAGAGAGGCCGACCTCCAGCGCCGCCTGCCCGACTTTGCTGGTTCCCTGTCGGCCTCAAGACCTCCGTGGATGCCCGGTCTGGAACTCTGAGAAGAGAGGCCGACTTCCAGCTCCGCCTGCCAAACTTTGCTGGTTCCCTCTCGGCCTCATCACCTCCATGGGTGACCTGCTTAACACTTAGAAAAAATACTTTCATTACTTGGGAAATGTTAGAGGCTGAACTCCAGCGCCGCCTGCCCGACTTTGCTGGTTCCCCCTCGGCCTCAAGACCTCCGTGGATGCCCGGTCTGGAAATCTGAGAAGAGAGGCCGACCTCCAGCGCCGCCTGCCCGACTTTGCTGGTTCCCTATTGGCCTCATCACCTCCATGGGTGACCTGCTTGACACTTAGAAAATATTAATCACTTGGGAAATGTTAGAGGCCGAACTCCAGCGCCGCCTACCCGACTTTGCTGGTTCCCCCTCGGCCTCAAGACCTCCGTGGATGCCCGGTGTGGAACTCTGTTAATAGAGGCTGACATCCAGCGCCGCCTGACCGACTTTGCTGGTTCTCTGTCGGCCTCAAGACCTCCGTGCATGCCAAGTCTGGAACTCTGGGAATAGAGGCCGACCTCCAGCGCCGCCTGTCCGACTTTTCTGGTTCCCTGTCGGCCTCAAGACCTCCGTGGATGCCCGGTCTGCAACTCTGAGAAGAGAGGCCGACCTCCAGCGCCGCCTGCCCGACTTTTCTGGTTCCCCCTGTTGGCCTCAAGACCTCGTGGATGCCCAGTCTGGAACTCTGAGAATAGAGGACAACCTCAAGCGCTGAACTGCCCGACTTTGCTGGTTCCCCCCTCGGCCTCAAGACCTCCGTGGATACCAAGTCTGGAACTCTGAGAAGAGAGGCCGACCTCCAGCGCCGCCTGCCCGACTGTTGCAGGTTCCCCCCTCGGCCTCAAGACC